>NW_015505444.1:23346-129812 GCF_001515645.1 Sinocyclocheilus grahami | reverse complement strand
TTTTTTTTTTTTTTTTCACAACCAAAAATGGTGGTTAAAGTTGAGGAAGTACAGACGTTCCTCTCGTTGACAGCCGAGGAGCGGATCCAGTGAGTGCTTGATGGGGCGACACGGAATGGAAAAAGGTTTTCAGGAGTCGCGACAGTATAGGCAGCGCAACTAACGACATGTGAATAATCCCGCCAACTCTAAAGCGTACTAAACTGCAGTGGAAGCGCGAGCTGAGCTGTGCCGAGTCGTACCACGCAGTGGAAAACCGCCATTGGATTTCTTTATCCAATAGTTGTCACTTCAGTTGACGAATCTCTGTTTCTCCTCCAAAGGGACCCCTGGGCTCTAAGCAGCGTAGGCGTGTGGGACTGAAGGCCCCTGGCATCATCCCTCGCATCTCTGTGAGGGAGCCCATGCAGACGGGCATCAAAGCCGTGGACAGTCTGGTGCCCATTGGCCGTGGCCAGAGAGAGCTGATCATTGGAGACAGACAGACTGGGTAAGATGAAGTGACTTGATGAATGCTTGCTTCATTTGAGCTTGGTCATCCATTTAAATTGGTTTCCCCCAGCAAAACCGCCATTGCCATCGACACCATCATCAACCAGAAACGCTTCAACGATGGCACTGATGAGAAAAAGAAGCTGTACTGCATCTACGTGGCCATCGGTCAGAAGAGATCCACCGTGGCCCAGCTGGTGAAGAGGCTGACGGATACCGATGCTATGAAGTACACCATCGTGGTGTCCGCCACTGCGTCTGACGCCGCTCCCCTGCAGTACCTGGCTCCATACTCCGGCTGCTCCATGGGTGAATACTTCAGAGACAACAGCAAACACGCCCTCATCATCTACGACGATCTTTCCAAACAGGTGAGAACTTTGTACTAAAGCTGCGGTCACATTTACTGTTGTTCTGCACATTTTTGCGGGTCAAATCCAGTCACTTCTATTGGAACCAACGCGACTCTGAATTTCATATGAAGGGGAAAGATTTCCCCAACTGGTTCAAATTGGTTGTGGATTTACCACGTCGACCAATAGAAAGTGGCTTGGTTTGTAAGTGATCTCATCTTTAGGCCCAATCCCAATTCTATTTTATGCCCCTTCCTCTACCCCTCCGCCTACCCCTTCCCCTTGAAAGAGCGTGTCAAGGGGTAGGGGTGAAAATATTCCCCTAACAGGGCTCGACAGTGCGACCATTTCAGCTGCATTTGCGACTGAAAACTACTGCGTGCGACTGATGATTTTTTTTAGGAGCACCAGTGCGACTGACGATTTTTTTTAGGAGCACCAGTGCGACTGACCCGATCATCATCATACTTGTGATTGCGCTCAGGGGCGCTTCAAAGGTTTCTACGTGTTTTTGCAGCGTTGAGTAATGTATCAGACATATCTCATGAATCCTTTCATAAGCAAAGTGTAGACGGGGTGTAAATAAGAGATTCATCACGCAGTGTAGCGAGCTTCGTTGATTATAGATGTGAGATCGAGATTAACTAAGATGAGTGACGGCTTTTAATGATTTTTAAGGGAGTTTGTAAATGTGATAACTGATTTAATACAATTCAATAAACAAGAAGTTAATATTAAGTGACTTACATTGTCTGACTATAACACTATTGTATGATTTTGCTCCATTTCGTCCTCGAAAATAGTTTAAAAAGACACAGCGGAGCTGCTGCGCATCTCCATTCGAACACAGCGGTGTCTCGTTTATGAATGAACAGGTTTTTTTTAAACTAATCTAGTGATTCATGATTACCCATTCATAAAGACGGTCACTTGATTCATTCATGAATCAGCCGTTCGAATTAATCAATTGAATGAATGATTCAGTGATGATAAATCAGTGACTTGCCGCCACCTGCTGTCAGTTTTAGTTTCATTTTTAAAGTATCTTTTCAGTTATTTAAATTTAATATTTCTATATTCAAAATATTATATTTAAAACATTAATATCATCATGAATTTATGGATTTAATTGCACTCATTCCACTTCTGAGCCTCATTAAATGTCTGAAAGTACACCAGGCCACTTTTGTGTTCTTCTGTGCCACCTCTACAAATTAATTTTGTTAATACTGATTTCATTTGAGTTTTAACTTTCAGTTAAAGAGCAGTTTCTTATTCTACTCTTATTGTCGTTTTAATTACAATTTTTAAAAAGCTTATAAAATATATTTTAAGAATCTGACAAAAGATTACATACTTTTAATAAAGGTAGAGGAGTCAAATATCACCTCGTAATGGGAAGGCTACTTTTTGATAAAATTTTGGATTATTGATTAGAAGGTGCTCCTAAAATTTTGAACGTGCTCCTAAATTTAAGTTGGGAGCACAAGTGCTCCTAAAAAGAAAAGTAAGCGTGGAGCCCTGCCTAAGAATTGGGACACCACTACTATGTCATCATACGTCGTCTAGCTCCTACAATACACACACCTATACTGGTCGTGACTGAATGTAACATAAAACAAATGATTACTTTTCGTTAAAATCTTTATTAATGCCAATAATGCTTACATTTGTGCCTTTTTGTTCTCTCGGGCAGCCATGTTGCCCCTGAAGCCGGTTTATGCTGAGATAATTCATACCCCTTCGTTTGAAGTGTGGTCCCGAAAAATCTTCGTTTGAAGGGCTGTCTGGCCCTTCCCCTACCCCTCCAACCAAAAGAGAATTGAGACACCCCTTCACGTGAACGCGCAGAATGGAGGGGTAGGGGAAAGGGGAAGGGGTAGAATTGGGATTGGGCCTTAATAAACTGGTGCAAATATCAAAGTTGTTCTTGGTACTTTCCACATTTTATAATGGTAAACTCTATGGGAATTGAGGCTGCATGATTAATCATAAGAAAACCAAATTTTGAATATGGCTTGGTGCGATTTTAATGAAATATCCCTGTGAAATATTTCAGCGTGAAGTGCAGCAGTTGGCTCTTAGAGCAAATGCAGTTCGCAGTTTGGAACACTTTAATATGCATTTTACAATCACTTCAGTGGATCACTTAAATGTGCATTTGCAACATGCACTAGAAGTGCTTCTCAAAGAAGTTCAATGGTTTAATGTTTGAAAATGAAGAAATTAAAACCGCCTTTTTTTTTTTTTCTTTTTTAACAGTTATAGTCATTTCTTAAATGCACTTTTATTTTGTGCATATTAGGAATGTCAAAAATTTCGAATATTCGTTGAATTTAAAATTAAAAATCCACATTCAAATTTTAGGTGTGCGTTAAGGAGGCAGCCTTATCGGTGGCACATGAGATGCGATGGCGCTGTAAGTGTCGTTGCATTTTAATGTTTTTGTTAGTCTATCCAGTTTTGAATATGGCTTGGTGCGATTTTAATGAAATATCCCTGTGAAATATTTCAGCGTGAAGTGCAGCAGTTGGCTCTTAGAGCAAATGCAGTTCGCAGTTTGGAACGCTTTAATATGCATTTTACAATCACTTCAGTGGATCACTTAAATGTGCATTTGCAACATGCACTAGAAGTGCTTCTCAAAGAAGTTCAATGGTTTAATGTTTGAAAATGAAGAAATTAAAACCGCCTTTTTTTTCTTTCTTTTTTAACAGTTATAGTCATTTCTTAAATGTACTTGTATTATGTGCATATTAGGAATGTCAAAAATTTCGAATATTCGTTGAATTTAAAATTAAAAATCCACATTCAAATTTTAGGTGTGCGTTAAGGAGGCAGCCTTATCGGTGGCACATGAGATGCGATGACGATGTAAGTGTCGTTGCATTTTAATGTTTTTATGCACTAGAAGTGCTTCTCAAAGAAGTTCAATGGTTTAATGTTTGAAAATGAAGAAATTAAAACCGCCTTTTTTTTTTTTTCTTTTTTAACAGTTATAGTCATTTCTTAAATGTACTTGTATTATGTGCATATTAGGAATGTCAAAAATTTCGAATATTCGTTGAATTTAAAAAAAAATCCACATTCAAATTTTAGGTGTGCGTTAAGGAGGCAGCCTTATCGGTGGCACATGAGATGCGATGACGATGTAATTGTCGTTGCATTTTAATGTTTTTGTTAGTCTATCCAGTTGAAGCCACTAGATGCGGCGCTGCTGCGTTAATTAAAAATAGAGAGGAAAAAGAGAACATCAATGCGGAGAAGATCTTGTTTACATCAAAACCGAAACCAAGCCGTTCATACAGAACGCATATTTCACGCATTTTCTAGAGGGACATCTATTACTGTTGCACTCCCGTCTCGCACAAAAGAAAGATGTTTCGAAAGCCATGTAAAATTAATGCAAGTTTAACTTTGAAGAAAACACATCGAGATTTTTTTCTCTTTTTTTTTTTTCGCAGATAGTCGTGTTATCTTATGCTTAGAATGATGCGCCCTCTTGTGGCCTCGGGAGAGAAGCCAGAATATCGAGATTTTATGGCGGGTTTTCCACCATCCCACTGCATCATGTTTTTAAATGAAAAATGTACTCCGTGTGATTTGGCTTTCCGCCCTTTGTATTAAACTATGCATACATGTTGTTTAAGCAACTTAAATATAATTTGTTTATAAACATTATTTGAAACATTATGCTCTTTTTTTTTTCGCAGATAGTCGTGTTATCTTATGCTTAGAATGATGCGCCCTCTTGTGGCCTCGGGAGAGAAGCCAGAAGCTTTTCTTCACCCTAACTGAAATCATGCATTTTAAATTTGAATTTAGTATTTCAGCCATTTTGACAGCCCTAGTGCATATGTTATTGCATTTAAAGTAATAATATTTTTGCTTATTTTATAGCTTAATTTAATGTACAGAATTTTGGCCAAATTGTGCATCACTAGAAAAAAGCAAAACAAAAAAAAAATCCCTAAATCAGGGGTTCTCAAATCTGGCCCTCAAGCTCCACTTTCCTGTAGAGTTCAGCTCCAACCCTCATCAAACACACCGGATGAAGCTAATCAAGGTTTTCAGGATTAAGAAAGTTACAGGCGAGTTTGATCAAGGTTGGAGGTAAACTCTACAGGAAAGTGGACCTCGAGGGCCAGAGTTGAGAACCCCTGCCCTAAATTATACGGCCCTAATAGGAACTATGTAGTCACCAAAAATGCTAAATTTGAAGTGTTCACCACCAAGTGCATGCTTTAGACTCTCTCCTAACTTCTTTATTACAATTTAAAAAGCATCCTAGGATGCATGTAATGGAGTTAACGTGTCTGGAGTTTGAATTCAGAAAATAATGGTCAACTTCACTCTCTTCAGGCTGTTGCCTACCGCCAAATGTCCCTGCTGCTGCGTCGTCCCCCTGGCCGTGAAGCCTACCCCGGTGACGTCTTCTACCTGCACTCCCGTCTGCTGGAGAGAGCGGCAAAGATGAACGACAACTTCGGTGGTGGATCCCTCACCGCCCTGCCTGTTATCGAGACCCAGGCCGGAGACGTGTCCGCTTACATTCCCACCAACGTCATCTCCATCACTGACGGACAGGTGAGTCGCCACACAAGCAGATCTTCTGCGCAGACAACGATTTGATTCCAAGCTAATGTTCTCGGTCTCTTAATGCAGATTTTCTTGGAGACCGAGTTGTTCTACAAGGGTATCCGTCCCGCTATTAACGTGGGTCTGTCTGTGTCCCGTGTCGGCTCTGCTGCCCAGACCAGGGCCATGAAGCAGGTTTGTTTTTACTTCCATTTGATGCTTTTGAGCTCATTTCTATGTCAAAATGGTTCCAAAACACCCGGCTGTTTGTTCTTCAGGTGGCTGGTACCATGAAGCTGGAGTTGGCCCAGTACCGTGAGGTGGCCGCCTTCGCCCAGTTCGGTTCTGACCTGGACGCCGCCACACAGCAGCTGCTGAACCGAGGCGTGAGACTCACAGAGCTGCTCAAGCAGGGCCAGTACTGTAAGTGCACTGTTGCCCCCTACTGCATAGGAGGACCGGTTCACTCGCAAACTACTGGTTTGTAATGTTCCTGTGTGGTTTTGTCTCGTTAAGCTCCCATGGCCATTGAGGAGCAGGTGGCCGTCATTTACGCTGGTGTGAGAGGACACTTGGACAAGATGGAGCCTAGCAAGATCACCAAATTCGAGAAAGCCTTCCTTCAACACGTCATCAGCCAGCACCAGGATCTGCTCGCAGCCATCAGGCAAGTTTTCATATGCAGTTTTGTGTAAGGAAAGCCAGTGAACATTGTTGTTGAGCCGCCTCTACTCGGTTTCACTTCTAAATATTTATACTCTTGTGTTTCAGGACCGACGGTAAGATTTCAGAGGCCTCTGACGTAAAACTCAAGGAGGTCGTGCTCAACTTCCTCTCCAGCTTTGAGTAGACTTTGTTTCCTGTATCGCTAATGTTTTGTCAATGTTTGCATAGTGCTTCTGCTTAAATTTATACAAACCCTAAAGAAACATTCAAGTGGCACTTGATCCTCATTGTACAGAAATCTCCTAACCGAGAATAAAGTGTTCCCAACTCCATCTTTGGTTCTCTGCATTTATTTTGTGTTCTTGTGATTGTTTGAATGCTGTTGTGTCTATCATATTTTCTAATTAGTGTTAATCTAAGATGCATGTAGCTATTAAATACCATAATAGACTTTTTTTATTTTTATATATTTTTTTTAAGCACAGTTTAATTTCTTCAAACTCTGTTCAATTATGAATGGTACTGAAATTGTCTTCAGATTTGTATTGCAACTGAAAAATGTAGGCCTGTCAACTGGTGCGTTTTCTAGTAACTTAATATTTATTCTGCATTATCAAGTTCTTTCCACAATTTTTGTACCTTGTCTTGTTATTGCTTTGACTTTCTAATGTGGTTATTTCTTTTTTCAGTTTGTCTGCGGTTTAACTTTCACTCATTGTTAACAATTTTAGTCCTTGTGGCATTTTATAAATGTAAAGCAGTTTAGTTCCAGGGGCTTTTCTTCAGTTAGGATGGATGCTTTTTATTTCAGTGAATGTTTTCACTTAGTTTAATGATTATACTGGTCTGACGATTGAAAACAAAACTTAATTGTAAATCGAGAATTCTGGCTTGCTGTGCCCTTGTGCTTGTCTCGATATGAAATTTGAGTCACGAGATTTCATCCCTGCTGACAGCATGGCATTGCTTATGCAGGTACAGTTGAGAACTTGACCATTTTATTAATTTTTTTTATTCTCTAAATGGCAAAGTTTGTCAGCCATATGGTCTTTTTAAAGTAGTATCTTCACTCGGTGCTTTTAGAGATTTGTTTTGCATAAAGAATCTGAGGTTTGCTTGAGAGCTGAAATCTGGGACACTTTTATTTTTTTTTCTTAATCCGATGGTTGCATTGCCTGGAAAAATGAAAATGGTTTGGAATTTAAGTTTTTCAAACCTCTTAACCTTGTTTTGGGGTCTCTGCCACTAGTTGTAATATAGCTGAGGTCATTTCAGGGCAGTTCCAAATTCTGCCACTAGAGACAGTCAAGTAAAGCTCTTCTCCACCAGTGCTTGTGTTTCATGACTTTACCACCAGGTGCAGACAGTGCACTTCAGCACATATAAGATGGCAATTTGCTTTTGCTATAGAAGTCTGTAGTAGCTGATCAAGTTTTGGTCAACGGTTGGTAAAAAGATTTAATCACAATATGGTTACCTTTGAATGGCTGTCAATGGAGAAATATTCTTGTAGTTTCCAGATAATGAAGTTATGACATCTAACTCGGGCTACTAAAACCTGACCCCTTGGCAGTAACACACTGAAGTCCTGCAGTAGATAATAGTATTTCTACCACGCCCTCCTAACTGCTCACATTGGTAAGTGACACTACACAGGACTGACATTCATTTTTAAAGTATAATGAGATCTAAAGATGTTTGTATGTAACATTATGCTTTATACATGGTCATCATATGTGAATGTCCACCTACATAAACTTCAGAGACTGCTTTAGATACACACTCTAAAAAACAGAACTTAACTGGAAGTGGGTTTTACATTCTAATGTCAGAACTCTCACTCTCTCTATATACACAAAATATATGGTTCTTCTGCAAAGGACCATTATTATTTTTGAAACATGAGAAATATGATTTTCAAAAGGCAAGTTGCTATCTAATATAACTCTCAGATTTTTGACTGTAGAGGAAGTAACAGTACACCCGTCTAGATGCAAATTGTAATCCAAGAGATTCTGTGTACTGTCTTTTGGTCCAATAAGTAATATCTCTGTCTTATCCGAATTTAATAGGAGAAAACTATTGGTCATCCAATCTTTTACATTTTTAACACACTCTGTTAGTTTAGATAATTTAGAAGTTTCATCTGTTCTTGTTGAGATATATAGTTGAGTATCATCAGCATAACAGTGGAAACTAATCCCGTATTTTCTAATAATATTACCAAGTGGCAACATGTATATCGAAAATAGCAGAGGACATAGGACAGATCCTTGTGGCACTCCATATTTTACTGGTGATAACTGAGATGACTCCCCATTTAAATGAATAAAATGGTAGCGATCGGACAGGTAGGATCTAAACCATCTTAAAGCCTGCCCTTGAATACCTGTATAGTTTTGTAATCGATCTAGGAGTATGTCATGATCTATAGTGTCGAACGCAGCACTAAGATCAAGTAAAACTAGCAATGAGACACAGCCTTGGTCTGACGCAAGAAGCAAGTCGTTTGTAATTTTAACAAGTGCAGTTTAACATCCATGGGACATTTTCAATGCACAAAAGTTGTGGTAGCACTTTATTTTACAGTCCTGTTCCTCATGTACATACTATGTACTTATTGTAGCAATTACAATAACTATGTAATAACTAGGTACTAACCATGAACCTAACCCTACCCCATGTAGTTACCTTATATTACCAGTACTTTCTTTAGTAAGTACACGTACTATCAAATAAAATGCAACCAAAGTTTCTTTACACTCTTAAAAACTAAGGTTCCAACAGGGGGTTTTCACAGCAACGCGTAGAAGAAACGTTTATGGCTCCCTAAAGAACCTTTTAGTGAGCAGTTCTCAAAAGAACCATTCTAATAATCTAAAAAACCTTTTTCCACTATAAAGAACCTTTTATGGAATGGAAAGGTTCAGGGATATTAAAGTTTCTTCATGGAACCATTGATGCCAATAAAGAACCTTTTATTTTTATGAGTGTATACTTGGAAAAATATTCTTTAGATAATAAAATGCTCTTCACATGGTAAAAAAACATGGGTCTTCTAAGAACTGTTCCCTGAAAGGCTCTTTGGCGAACCAAAATGGTTCTTTTACGGCATGACTGCAAAGAATTTGTATTTTTAAAAGTGTGTTTATACCAAAAATGGGTCTGCTGTTGTTACAAGCTGAAAAACCCTAATCTGGTACTGTTTAGAACCATTTTTTCTTAAGAGTGTATTTATACAATGCTGTGCCTCTTTATTGGGCTGGAGGAGATGTTAAATACCAGCGGGATACAGTACACGCACCTCTACTGAACAGCTTATGATTACAAACACACACACACACATCTACTGATCACCCATGCGTAAACGCTCTGCTGTTATATTTACACACGTGTGTAAAGGCTCTGGTATTATTATGTCCCGTGGTAGAACTTTTTAATATCACAAACACACTCTTGGCAAAAGGACTCGGAATGTCTGATGTTGGAGTGTGTGTGTGCATCTCTAAACCAGACCGGATGCTCCAGGCCTGCTGTGTACGAGCATGCGTCATTTGAGATGAGGTTTAGTGGTGAATCCACGTCTGAGAATCTAGACATCAGCACACGTGGATAAGAGGGAGTTCAGGTTTAACGAAGAGCAACAAAGAGACACAGATATTGAAGAAATCCATTTATAAAACAGATAGCATTGATTCTAGATTCTGATTGCATGAGCAGCATTATACGCAGATATACGCACACCTGTGATCGCACATCAGTTGTATTTTATACTAATGTATTGTAAACAGACTATAGTTTGGCTTATGTATTACATGATGAAGTAATTGTTCATTCTTGAGTTTTACTATAACATTTGTGTCTTTTATACTCCACACATGGATCTGTCAAAAAAGATGGCATGAAACTACAGTAAAATCCACCCTAACTATTTTCTGAAATGCATGTTATTGATCTTATTGTGAACAATTCATCCATGCTTTTTTATTTTTAATATGAAACAAGTCCCTGTCTGAATTTTTTTCTTTTTCGATAATTAGTTGTATTTGAATATATGTCACAATACGGAAGAAAAGAGTTGGTGTTACCTTCATTACATCCCGACATTTTTACTATTTCC
Source organism: Sinocyclocheilus grahami (assembly GCF_001515645.1). Lineage (NCBI taxonomy): Eukaryota > Metazoa > Chordata > Actinopteri > Cypriniformes > Cyprinidae > Sinocyclocheilus > Sinocyclocheilus grahami. The sequence continues at coordinate 119,603 of NW_015505444.1, read as the reverse complement.
TTATGGCCAAAAATCATGAAACTGAATTCATAAGAATTCAGTAGGTTACACAGTCAAAATGACAAAAAGGATCTTTGCTTATTTTAATTTTAATGTTGTTTCTGGTCTTATTTTGCGCGATTCATCAGTAAATGTTATTCGAAATGAGACTTGTTACACAGTCAAAATGACAAAAAGGATCTTTGCTTATTTTCTTAATTTTAATGTTGTTTCTGGTCTTATTTTGCGCGATTCATCAGTAAATGTTATTCGAAATGAGACTGGAGAGCTACAGCAAAAGGAAAAAGAATAATGACTTTTATTGGCTATGATTTGAATAGACTGCTTTGGCATCCTTTTTGTTTTCATAGAATGAAACAGAGCAGCATGAACATTCTTTTAAAACGCTCTTCCACAGAAAGTCAATTGGGTTTGAAACGAGATGCGGGTGAGTAAATCATTTTCTGTTTCGTATGCAAAATACTCCTTGAAATGCCCTTTGGGGTCTAAAAATAGGTTAAGCTACTTTAAATGTGATCTCCAGAGGGAGAAGATCAGCAGAACGCTACAAATGTTTTCATAGGGGCCATATATTTTTACTCTATTGCTGTTTATCTGTGAGATGAAAGCTTTAAACGGTGGAATCAGCCAGAATGGAGGAACCGTCTGGAAAACTGCTCCATTTCCTGTGTTTTTGCTTCACTTTCTGTGAAAGCCATTATCAATGTGCCACTATACACACACATACACTATATAATACAAAACACACACACATCAAGTCATTTCCTTTCCACGGTAAAGGAAGATGATGCAGTCGAGCGTTTTTTGGTCTAAACACACACACAAAGGGTTTAGTTGTTTTTTTTTACTAAAGGACATAATGCGACCATTAGCTCATTACAGTGATGATGTCAGTGTTTTGGGGCTGGTTCCGTTTATCTGATAGTGATTTACCTGCGCCGTGTGACCTATTCAGCCTCTATAGAGGTTTTCTTTGACTAAAGCTCTCTAAATCATCAGATCTAGTCCACCTGGCCCCCAGACACCGTCTGACAGAAAGTCATGCTTATAATCCACAATATAACACCTTGTGTTGTTTATAAGAGAAGACCTCCAGAACTTTTTCCCCTCTTGTTCATTCCAGGTAAACAGATTTTTTCGTGTGTTTAGTTGTTTGACTCACTTTCTAACATTCCGAGAAAATACTGTTAGGAGTTACACGGCTTCTCTCCCGATGCCAGTGTTACAAACAACGATCCAGACGTCTAGCTTGGATTTAGGTTGGAACTAAGCGTGGAATGAATGTCAGTCTGTTTGGGTTACGAGATGTGAGACCTGTTCAAAGCTTCTGGGGTTTCAACACTGAAACTTGTTGATGGAGATAAAGGTGTTTTAAAGGGGTCATATGATGCTGCTAAAAAGAACATTATTTTGTGTATTTGGAGTAATGAAATGTGTTTATGTGGTTTTAAAAAAACACATTATTTTCCACATACTGTACGTTATTGTTTCTCCTCTATGCCCCGCCTTTCTGAAACGCGTTGATTTTTACAAAGCTCATCGGTCTGAAAAAGCAAGGTGTGCTGTGATTGGCCAGCTATCCAGTGCGTTATGATTGGCTGAATACCTCAAGCGTGTGACGGAAATGTTACGCCCCTCACCATACTGTGATGATGCCCTGTCAGGCCGGAGCGTTGATTCAAAAACATGAAAACCATGAAAATTATAAACGAGGCATTTGTTGCATCCAGTGGGGACAAAATTATGGTCCAGGGTAAGATTTGAGGAACCCTGGCCTATAGTCTACTCTACCAGGATCAGTAAACGTCCTCCATAAAATGTGCTGCACACATCTGAATATTTGGGTTGAAGTGTTCTGGAACAGTGTTGTAAATACAACTTAACCACTGATTTCTAGTCGTGCCCATTTTTGGAAGGCCAAACAAAGTAGTTTCGCTTTCACAACGAAACACAGCGCCTTCACGACATGACGGCGGCGGCAACAACAATACTACAGCGAGAATAAAAGTTAAGCCTACTTTCTTTGCGTGAACATTTGGGCGGCGTTATGCAAATCTTCCCACATCGTGACGTAGACATGTGGGGGCGTGTTAGAACGAGCCGTTTTAGGTAGGCGTGGTCGACTCTTAACTTTTATAAAGAATATCTCTTTGGATTTGAGACTTTAGTGTTTGCAACTTTACAGATCTTCTTTATGCACCAAGAGCTTGTAACACTCCAAAGAGAAAGGAAAAATTGAAATCGCATCATATGACCCCTTTAAGTTTAATTGCCAAGAAGTCTTGGTAGATGCATATTTGATCAATATTTGTTTGCTAAAATGCTGCATTTGCTTTAAACTCGCCCCGATTTTGTTCGAGCATTTTTCCCAAACACATACATACTATCCCTGTGTGTGTTTGTGCGCGAGAACACCAAGTACCTGAATAATAGCTTCCATGTGCGACCTGCCTCACCACACACGCACACACGGTGACAAACACACATCCCTGAATGTTATCCATCACACACTCTCATCTATCACTGCTGATGTGTCTTTGAGGTTTGTAGCGTGTGACCGCACATTTGAGCTGCTTGTCTTCTAAAGCCTCACATTTGTCTGTTGATCCGCAGCGCCGCGAGTCCATCCGGCCTGCAGCGTAACACGCAACAGAAGCTGATAATCAAAGCCTGTTGTTCTACTTTTACCCCGTACCCTCAGTTCTGAGAAAACGACAAGAATAATATTTATGAGGTTTGGAAATTGCTAAATTGTTGGAAATTACTGACATTTTCTTTTGTCGTAACCTTTTGTGTTCGGAATGTTCCGGGTTCTGAGTGTGTTGGCATGCTGTTGATTACCACAGGACAGAAATTCAACTCCTCCATCAGTTCAAGAATCACATTAACAGGAATGCACTAACAATGGAAGTCTATTGGGGGCAAGACTTTGCACTGGGATAAATGCTAAACACTTTTTTTTTTTTTTTTTGAAAACACCACCACGAGACTTTAAATCATGATCATTTAAATAATTTATTAATTGATCAAGTTATTCAGTATAATTAAACACTATATACTGTATGCAATTGATTACTAATCTTGCTTATGCAAATTTACATCAAATATTGACCACGTCCCAGTAAAATTGCATAATCGACAAATGAGCATGATTATTAAGAAGGTGAAGTACTGTTTACATACAGAAATAACATTAACAACTTTCATTTATAAATGTTTAAACAGTGCTAATATAAATATGAGAACAAAAGTACTAAATATTTCCACATTTAATCCCTCTAGAATGCTCCATAGATTTCTGGTGCATTACTGTAAATGTAATATAAATGTAAATTTTTTTACAGATGTATTAAAATTATTTTTATTCCCTAGAGACACTTCATGTTTGTTCGCAAAACATTTGCGTTTCCTTGCAAACCTATTGCGTTTCCTTGTTAAACTTTACATTCACTTGCAAAAGCTTTGAAATATAGTTCTTCCTCCCAATATCCTCCCATATTGTTTCCATCACAAAAGTTTTGCGAGCGAATGCAAAAGTCTTCTGAGTGAACGCAAAACTATTGAAAAGTAATTTTTCCTCCCATCATGTTTTTTTCCATCATCATGCCCCTATAGGGTCTCCATAGGTTTTACATGTTTCAGCTGAATAAAAAGCATCAAAACTGCTCCAAATCACAGTTTGTTACTTGTAGATGTTGAGAGTAAATCTATTGTCCCACAGCAAGTTATAAGAACATTCCACCATCCCAGATGAGGTCAGAAGAATACTGTGCTTCCCCCGAGGGGAGGTCAGGGGGAAATTATACTCCCTCAGAGTTCAAGAGAACATTCTCCTGCCCCAGTTTACCCCGTCTGAACAATTACATGCTCCTAAAGCCTGTTACACAGGCTGTTAAAAGCACCACCATAACCAGCTTTAATAAACACACTGAACACGAGCGGTGTGAGAGAGCTGTAGCTCAGGTATGAACGCCATAAGGAGTCAGCACTGTCTGTTTTAAAAGATTCTCGACTCAAAAACACATGACTGCGACAATTCTTACACAAACATAGACGTGGATACATGTGCAACTGAACCCTAGTTCTCACACACATGGTAAGATCATTAGCGGGGTCGTCTTACCACAAACTAACAGGCCATCTCAACCTACAGTGAGAACAAAAGGACACAGTGTGAGTGTGTCTGTCTGTTTCCTGCTGTTCTACTGACGGATCCAACATAACCAGACATTAAGAGAAAGACTTAAGGCCAGGTCCTGTTGTAACATACGCTCCAACGGGAGGCGGTTTGAATCAGAACATTCCGGAACTTTGCCCACCTGGGTCTTAACATACCCATAATGCTTCAGAAAGCTTTAATGACAGAGCAGCATTGGCTAAAGACTGTAATTTAAGTCTTAACACACACACACACACTGGGCAGCAGCGCTCGCCCCTCTGATTAGGATGTGGGATTATGTCACTCACCACAACATTACAACCACCACACGTGATTGGTCAATGGGCAGTGTGATCAGCCAATCGGCTGTGTATCAGTATCAGACAAGTCTGTTATTAGTGATACTGACCGCATGAGTAACAGACTGGAGCTCCGCCACAAGACTAGTGATAGTATGTAGATTTCTTTTCTCTGTCGTCATAGTCTATCCTTAACTGTGAACGAAGAAAAAAAAGAAGAAGAAGAAAGATTTTTAGATTTTCTGCAGAAAATGCTATGCTGCTAGGGTGGTTTGCTATGGCATTGCTGGGATGTTGTGGGAGGTTGCTAGGTGGTTGCTGGCCATTGTTAAGTGGTTTCTGAGGTGTTGTGGGTGGTGGCTTGGGCATTGCTACAGAAGGATGTTTCAGGAATGTTGTGGGGCGTTGCTAGGGTGTTGCTAAGAAGATTCTGGGGTGTTTAAGCATAGATATGTACAGGTAGATGCCACATTTTGACCGCTCCAGACATGTCGACGCGTCCGCCATCTTGGAACGGTCTATATGTCGTTACTCACACTAAAAATCAATGAGTTTCATGATGCAACAACATTGTGCAGCATCTAGTTGTAAAAACTGCCTAAATGTACATTTCTGAACAAACTGGATAAACTTTCACAGGTAAGAATGTGTTGGTTTGTGTTTTTAATTACTCAATATTACAGGTTTTTAAACTAAAATATCTTTTAAATGCCTTGTTATCTAACGGTTTCATCTTCGTGTATTGTGTTAGTTTAGAAAAAGCATCTGGTTATTTCATATATAGGCAGATATAGATATTCATTCATGCAGACACTCAGGGATTTCGCTCTCAAGTGTTCACGGACCAGTTTTGACTATTCCAATATGGCGGACGGCTTACGCATAGCGGCCTATAGAAACAGCTCCCTATACATATCGATGTGTTTAGGGTTGTAGCTAGAGCATTGTGGGAGTTTGCTGGGGTGTTCTGAGTGGTTGCTAGGGAATTGCTAGGAAGTTTCTGAAGTGTTGTGTTTAGTTGATAGGTGGTTGCTGGGGTGTTGTGGATGGTTGCTTACTGTGCTATGAAGTTTATTACTTAGGTTTAGATGTTTATTACTGACCTCGAATATAATAGTATGAGTATGACATTAGTAATATTGATGCTTGACTTTGTATACACCAAACTGAATTGAATAGATAGACATAACAACATATGTACAACTCAGTCTCATAGATATTTCTTTGCCTATTGTAAATTTCTACTTTGAATGTTATTAAATTGCCATTGGGTTGAAAGATGAGATAATTGGTCCCAATTGCTGCTATATCATTAATGGCTGTTACCATTTGCCTGCTTCACATGTCTATCTGACTTTTTAATTTATTTTTTATTACAGAGTCCTTTACGCAAGAATCAGACATTCACGGAACATTAGCAACCCTCCATTCAGTTATCTTTAAACAATTCCCCAGAGATCCACCCTGGCAAATGTATTTTACGGCACCTGCCAGTCAAAATGACAGGAAAGTATGTGAAAACCTGAGAAAGGAAGAATGGATGGAGGGAAAAGGAGGACGGAGAGAGGGATGTGGAACAAATGGAACCTCATAAAAGTTACAAATAAGAGTTCAGACGTGAGCCAGGTCCGACAATTATACGGCACTGCTCTTTGCTCCACCTCCCTCAGCATGGGGGCGTGTGTTAAGACTCATAACTCCGCCCACCACAGCTGCTGTGAGTTGATAGACAGCCTGTTACCTCAACCCAACACACACACACATCATTAAAACCCGAAGGCACACAGACATCACTCTTTTCTTCTGTCCCTCACTCCTGAGTCCTGCTCAATCACACACAGACTTTCTCTATAAAACACACTCACAGTCTCATATACAAGACACTGAAGCCAAAAGACACAAAGGAATCACAGATCAGCTCCCTTAAGGCTTTTCACTCACACACTCCTTCTGTGGGGAGGCAGAAGGTTGTGATAAAGGATGACCGGCACAATGCATCTCTTCGCGGCCGTTTCTCTGATCTTTACTCTCAGCTCAGCAAGCGCAGAATCAACCGGTGAGTACACGAAGTTTCTTTAAAAGGTTCAAATGTTTCTTTAATTCATGACTAGTTAAGATGCCTGGTTTAACTAATAATATGAGTATTTAAGTTCATTCAAAATAACATTTTACTGTATTCACACTTTGACTTTTTTTCACGTTTCTCTGTCTCGTAAAATCTCACTCTGAGCTGTATATCTCAGTCTAAAAGGGTCTGATTTCTTCTATAATGGCTGGTTTCTGGCCTGTTTTCTCACATTTTTAATTTTCTTTTCCTTTTTACTTTAATCTTCTCTCTCTCTTCTCTAACATTTTCTTGTCATCTCCTTTTTGATTTTTCAATTTATTAATCCCAACAATGTGGATGTGTTTACCACAGAGCATCAGGCTCCAATTTAGATTTTTGGTAACTGCCTGTTTGTACAAGAGAGAGCTAAAATGCATGTGTGTGTGTGAAGGGTAGTTCATTCTGGGCTATAGAAGTCATAATGTCTTTAGCAGCAAGGATGAGATTGCATTATTTTATTGAATCAGAAAGGCAGACACATAATACTTAAAGAAAACACACACACTCACTCAGTACTTCCACCAACAGAGGCTATAAACATTCCCCCTTTTTGATGACAACGTAATATTTCCTCCAAGACATGTGACTTAGTGAATGTTTGAACATTAAAATGACAAATAAGTCAAATCACACATGTTGGCAATCACAGCCAGCGTGTAAATATTTCAGCACACCATCTGTGAACAGAAATTATGCTTTTGAGCAACAAACAGCTCTTTAAAATGGGCAAACTATACTCTTTCTTCACAAGAAAGTGAAGATAAACAAGAGGCACAACAATAGCCTTGTTTTTTTGTGGGAATATTGCTTAGTTGTATTGATGTGCTGATTGCTAAGGCATGAAAATGAGAGTCAGACCATCTCTCTGGTTAAAATATTGGGAAAGACGTCATCCTTGAGTCATTAAAATTTTTTTCATACAACATTATGTTTGCCTGTTCAGCCAATGGCACGCTTCCATCACCATAACAACCAACATCTGTATTTGACATCCGGCAGTGACACCACAACGGCTGTCCGTTCACCTGGTTTCCATGAAGTTTTCCAGTGAAAATGTTCAATGGATAAGATCCAGTTCGATCCCTGTCAATCTCAGTTATACAAACTAAGACCAGTTACTTCAGTTACAGGTGTTTCTGTTTAAAAACCTCAAGATATTAATCTGAAATTCAAGCTTTTTTCTGCTTATTCTGGAACACAACAGAACAGAAATTTACATCTTTGTTAAATGTTGCTCACCAAAATGTATGTCACTCATCAAGCACGTTAGATACGGTCTGGGTTTCAGCATTTAAACACACCATTATCCCATTTGCAATGCCAAAACATAAAACAATTTGAATGCATTTGAATGCCATTAGACTTTTGGTTACAGTTGAACTGTGTTATGCTTTTAAAAAACGACTAATACTTGCCATTTGCAAACTTCAAAGAACTACAAATCCCTAAACATTAATTTGGCCACATGCGACTGGCTAAATAAACAGGAACAGTATTTACAGTCTAACAGAAATTACATCAACTTGGGCATCACTCCCAGCATGCATTAGCCTGAGAAACAACTACAGTGGTGTGAAAAAGTGTTGGCCCCCTTCCTGATTTCTTATTTTTTTTGCATGTTTGTCACACTTTAATGTTTCAGATCATCAAACAAATTTAAATATTACACAAAGATAATGCAAGTAAATACAAAATGCAGTTTTTAAATGATGATTTCATTTATTATGGGAAAAAAGCTGTCCAAACCTACGTGGCCCTACGTGAAAAATTAATTGTCCCCTCCTGTTAAATCATGAAAGAACTGCAATTAACCACATTATTTTAGAAAGCTGAGTTAAATTTCACTAGCCACACCCAGGCCTGATTACTGCCAGACCAGTTTAATCAAGAAATCACTTAAATAGAGCCTGTCTGACAAAGTGAAGCATGCTTAAAGAGCAACACATTATGCCGCGATCTAAAGAAATAACTTTTTCACACCACTGTACATGTTTGTGAGCAGTATGCTTTGTGTTTGAGTAGCACTTATATATCCTTTAAATAACGTTTTCCCTGCAGTGTATAACCTCTTAACGTCACCGGACTGCCTACCGGATCTATTGCACGGAGGTTTGGCAGAGCAGGGAGTAACAGAACTCTTTATACTCACAACGTTCCGTCTTCAGCCTCGAACCGGAAACACCATATTCAGCCTGTACAATCCGCGAGACAACAGCAAGTACTTTGAGTTTTCTGTGCTTGGAAAACTCAACAAAGGTATGTAAACGTTGACTATACCATACTTTTGACATTTCTGTAAGAGTTATGAATATATATGTGATATGATGATGTGGGCTTCATTTGCTTTTGTCATTTACTTTAAAAAACCCACTTTGACCTGAAAATAAGTGTTTTAAGCTCCAAAAATGACAGAAATGTAATGGATCAAAAAAGAAGTGCTATTAGAACAAATATAAAAACTGACATTATCTATCTCTTTCTCTCTCTGTAGCTACTTTACGATACCTGCGCCGAGATGGTAGGATGAGTACCGTCACCTTTAACAACCTGAAACTGGCTGATGGTGAGAAGCATCGGCTCCTCTTTCATCTGAAGGGACTGGAGGTGGGCCAACCAGGGGGCTTCATGCACAACCAGGGGGTGTTACCGGTTCCCGGGGTGGAGCTCCACCTGGACTGCAGGCTGGTGGAGACGCTGAGAGATTTACCAGCTGTGTTTAATGGCCTTAACAATCACCAGGGAGTGGAGCTCAGAACTATGCAGGGGAAAGCACAAGTATACAACACATTTAATAACTGCACACTCACATGCTGAGAGATATATTTGGAGGGTTTTCGTTTTATGCACTAATACACTAACATAAACTCCCCATTGTGCTCTTTCTGTTTGGCAGGAGGAGTTGGAGGAGCTCAAACTTGCATATGGTGATTCAATGGAAAATGTTGCATCGCTGCAAGACTGCCACACTCATCAGAGCGACTCCGTACAGACTTTAGGTAACGACTCAATTTTTACATTCTCTGAAGAAAACATGAGTGGTGCATGTGCAAAATCTGCCACCACAATGCTAGAGTTATTGGTGGTTGCCAGGGTGTTGCTAGGGTGTTCTGATCGATTGCTATGGCTAGGGGTTTGTTACAAATAAAGCATTTTTCAGTGGCATCAGCAAATGTTTTCCATCCAAGAAAACAGTCAGCCAGAACTAAATCAGCTTAATTATTGAGTGCACCTTTGAGGAATAGATTCCAAAAGAAGAGATAAAGAAAGAGTAAATATGAATAAATGGTTTATCTGCTAAAATGATAAGATCAGCGTTTTTGTTGTTTATAAAGGGCTTAACACAAAACAGCTTACAAATCAGATGCTGGAGCTGACAAAGGTCATTAATGAGCTGAAAGATGTTCTTATTCAGCAGGTAAAACCTTCCTGACAATTACCTTTTTGTACCCTTTGTTTAATGTTCTTAATTTACACCATCTCTTATTTACAAATCAGATTTTTGTATTTGCACGCTTGTTTACAGGTGAAGGAAACATCTTTCCTCAGAAACACCATCTCTGAGTGCCAGGCCTGTGGTAAGACATTATGAAGAGCAAGATATGCGTGATATGCATGAGTTTGTTGATGCATCTATGCAGATAAGAGACCAAAACAAGGCATTTTTCTGTGTCCACACATATCCATGGCAACGTGTCAAACAAACACTCCAGTCATGACTTCAAAGTCACCAAATCTGAAGCAGATTTGAAGCAGGAGGGCAATCATGGAGTGTTCAATTACAGATGCATCATGAATGCTTCAAACCACATCATAAATGCTAAATATGATTGGTTAATTCTAGGGCTGGGCGGAACGGAGGTGGTGAAACCAAAGTGTACACCTGGAGTGTGTTTCCGTGATGACATGTGTATAGAAACAGACAATGGGGCAGAGTGTGGTCCATGCCCTGATGGATACACTGGAGATGGATACAGCTGTGATGACGTTGATGAGGTACGTGTCTGTTCAAGGGGTCATATCAAGATAAACGACTTTTACTTGATCTACTGGTATTGCCTGAGGAAGGTCGATTGAAATCAAAATGTTGCTAATAAAATAATATTATGATGTAAGTTTGAATAGGGCATGGGATTGAAACATTTTCTCAAGTTGATCTTCGGAAATAAAAAATGTATGTCCTAGGAAACATGGTGAAACTTGCAGTTCCTTATTTTGATAGGACAGTATAGTGTTAGACCGGAAACAATGGGGAAGAAAAGAACCATGAGCCAGAATTCAAACTCGGGATTGAATGAATGTAATTGCCATGCATATTTGTGTCTATTGCAGTGCCAGTTTAATCCCTGCTTCCCTGGGGTGAGGTGTGTGAACATGGCTCCAGGTTTCCGCTGTGAGGCATGTCCTCTTGGATTCACTGGAAAACCACTGGAGGGTGTTGGCGTGGCTTATGCACAAACGCACAAGCAGGTATGTCACTGATGACTTGGGGCCCTTTTGCATGATTTGTGTCAGAGTTCCCAAATGGATTAAACTTTATGCAAAGTGAAGCATCAAGCTACAGCATTATCCCCTGTGTGCAGGTCATATGTTGTAAAAAAAAGTTTAGGCAATTAAAAAAAATGACAATTTGCCACTGATATTTTGATACACAGCCAATAATAACAGACTGAAAGGTCATTTATCTCCTAATTCCTATACTGTCTTTAGGTGTGTGATGATATCGATGAGTGTAAAGGACCAGATAATGGAGGATGCACCACTAACTCCATCTGTATGAATTCTGTGGTGAGAACTGACTTGTTCATAATGCACTTCTATAATGCAAAGCGCCATCATGTCACACAGACATGCAAAGCAAAAGAATAGTGCCTCAAGATGTGTGTTATCTTGTGTAGGGATCATATCAATGTGGCCGATGTAAGACCGGATTTACAGGTGACCAGATCAGAGGTTGTAAGCCAGAGAAAAGCTGTGGAAACCGCCTACAGAACCCTTGCGACCCCAATGCGCAGTGCATAGAGGAAAGAGATGGCACCATCACATGCCAGGTACCCTTTTGAGGCACACACATTTAAACATGGGCTGGAAAAAAGACATTATGCTCAAGCGCAAATTCTCATGGTGTATTTGTGTACTAGTGTGGCATTGGATGGGCTGGCAATGGTTATCTCTGCGGTAAAGACACTGACATCGACGGGTACCCTGACGAGAAGCTGCGCTGCCGAGACCCAACCTGCAGAAAGGTAACTATGGCAACAATGCAATCGATATTGACTTGCTTAGGGCTATGGTGACATCACTTGCTTGTCTCCGGGAGAGCTGATTCATTTGGTTCCTTAATACCAGGATAACTGTGTTACCATTCCAAACTCGGGACAAGAGGACGCAGATGGCGACGGGAAAGGCGATGCATGTGACCCAGATGCAGATGGAGATGGAATACTGAATGAGCAGGTAAATGCACACAATCGTGGCATGGTTGTTTATATGCACTGCAGAATCTCACACTAATTCCTTTAAAAATCTCTTACTCTTGCTTTTCTATCTCTGGTTATGAAGTAAACTTTTTTTCCTGTGTATATGTATGGATTTTAGGATAACTGCTGGTTGACACCAAATATAAATCAACGGAACAGTGATAAAGACAGCCATGGTGATGCATGTGACAACTGTATCCGAGTGGATAACCCAGACCAGAGAGACACCGATTCCGATGGCCTCGGAGATGCATGCGATGACGACATGGATGGAGATGGTAAGAGAATAAAAAGATGGCAAAATCTTGATGATTTGGTTCAAACAAAAGATTTGTCTTTGTCTTTCTGGTACTGACTCATTCCCATTTTTGGTGTCTGTTTTTGTTGATTATCAGGGCTGAAAAACTTCCTGGATAACTGCCAGCGAGTGAAAAATCGTGACCAGCTGGATCGTGATGGGGATGGGGTGGGAGATGCATGTGATAGCTGTCCTGACATCCCAAATCCAAATCAGGTACATTATTTGCAGATATACTCTTCAGATGCTGTACTTTTGTACTATAATAAATATTTATGTTCACTCCTCTTCTTCCCAGTCTGACATTGACAATGATCTTGTTGGAGATTCTTGCGACACAAATCAAGATAGGTATGAAAGGGGCCATAACTCAAGCAACAGATATACGGTTTCCTTTGCATATCTGTTTCTTCATCGTTACACCAAAATGATGAATTTCGAGACAATACTGTCAATGTTCTGTAGAAATTTCTGCAAGCACTCCTGTGATATCATTTCTTGTATCCTTCAGTGATGGTGATGGTCACCAAGATAGCAAAGACAACTGCCCACTGGTAATTAACAGCTCCCAGCTGGACACAGATAAAGACGGACTGGGAGATGAATGTGACGATGATGATGATAATGATGGTATTCCAGACACAATGCCTCCTGGACCAGATAACTGCCGCTTGGTGCCCAACCCTGACCAAATGGATGACAACAGTGAGTACACCATTAATCCTTAAATAGAGACATATGCACTGTACATTATTCTGTGATCATCTACTCACCCTATTTTTCTTCACTGGAACAAAACCTGAAAAGCAGAATGTCCGTAGAATGAAAACAGAAATGAACAGTGACTGTCAAACGCCATTTAAATAGCTGACATACAACTTTGCACTGCATTCTAGTCTTCTAAAGTTGCACGATACCTTTGTGTAAGAAACAGAAATGTATCCCATTATTCTTAGAAAGTCTTGTATTTTTAGTTTCTGTGAACATACAGAAATAATTTTTCAATCATCCCTCACTCACCTGTTCATTTCTACACAGATGACGGAGTGGGCGACATATGCGAATCAGACTTCGACCAAGACAAGGTGATCGACAGGATCGATAACTGTCCAGAAAATGCAGAGATCACACTAACAGACTTCAGAGCCTATCAGACGGTTGTACTGGACCCAGAGGGTGACGCTCAGATTGACCCCAACTGGGTGGTTCTTAACCAGGTGACAGATTAGCAATAGATACATAGAAATTTAAATGTCTCTACAGAAAACATGTGTTTGAGATGTACAATGCTGACAAATTTTTTGTCTTTCTTTAAAGGGAATGGAGATTGTCCAGACTATGAATAGTGACCCTGGCCTTGCTGTTGGTGAGCGGATGCATGTTTCTCCAAAAAGGTTAGTGACATATTAAATTATTTCTATTGATGATGCATTTCCCCTCTTGGATGACCAGGTTACACTGCATTCAGTGGTGTTGATTTCGAGGGAACCTTCCATGTGAATACGGTGACTGATGACGACTATGCCGGCTTCATCTTTGGCTACCAAGACTCTTCCAGTTTCTATGTGGTGATGTGGAAGCAAACAGAGCAGACATACTGGCAGGCCACGCCCTTCAGAGCCGTAGCTGAACCTGGCATTCAGCTGAAGGTTGAACAGCTGAATTTCAAGATTTATGTCCAAGTTTGTAAGAAAGACTTGCATGGAATTAATAGAACTCTATCTTTGTCTCTTGCTCTTAGGCAGTGAAGTCCAAGACTGGTCCAGGTGAGCATTTGAGGAACTCTCTCTGGCATACAGGTGACACTAATGATCAGGTACGTCTCCTGTGGAAGGATCCAAGGAACGTTGGCTGGAAGGATAAGGTATCATACCGCTGGTACCTGCAGCATCGCCCACAAGTCGGATACATCAGGTGAGCCATTCAAAATTCAGGTGACTTCAAGTTTGAAGCCAAGCAAGCTGTTACTTGAGAAAGAAAAGCGTGTTAAAAATCAAAATGATTCAGTACAGATTTCTGTGTGTGTTTTTAGGGTTCGTTTCTATGAGGGATCAAAGCTGGTGGCAGATTCTGGGGTGACAATTGATACCACAATGAGAGGCGGAAGACTGGGAGTGTTCTGCTTCTCTCAAGAGAACATCATCTGGTCAAACTTGAAGTACCGCTGCAATGGTGAGAACACAAACACAAACAGTCATATATAATGCTACAAAATATTTTTGTTTCATATAAATAAATCTTTTTCCAGACACCATTCCAGAGGACTTCCAGGAGTTCAGTACACAACATGGCATGGACCCCCTGTAAATAATTCCCATCATGCTATGTTTATACCAGCACACCATTACACACAGTCCTATGTGTCTCTGAAAGTGTGAAACACATTTGTACACAATGTGTGTGTGTAGAATTGGGATACGTGTATACACAATGTGTATGCCTTTTTTTTTTTTTTTTTAAATCAAGTTTTTTTACTCTGTTTACTCTGGTCAAAAAAACTTCAGCAATTTAGCTACATCATATAACATTTAGATAAGAGACGAACAGTATTTCCTGTTATCAGTCAGTTAGATGTTACAGTTATCAGCTAACTGCCTAGAATGCAGGTAGATTTGCATCAAGTCATTGTAAAGAGAGCAATTACAAGAAAGGATGACACATATTACGGTAAAAAATAAGAAACCTTTTTGGAGTCTCTCATTCCTATTTGACACCAATAAAAGAATAATTTCAAGACATGGGATGATGACATAAATGTATGACTGTACTTCCATCTGACTAAGATTTTTGTGATCTGTAGCTCAGAAACAGTCCTGTTTCAAAATCTAGTTTGCTGCCTAACGAGCTGTTTTGTAAGGTAGCATCCCAAATGAAATGAAACCTTATAAATAATCTGAATTTGGGAGACTTGACTCACAATTGGCAAATAAATGAAGTATTGTTGTATTTAAAGTCTACATCTCTCAACCTCCCTTTAGTTTAGCCATATTTGATTAGAACAGCAATGCATTCTGATATTATGGTACTATATATTTGAAAGATACATGTGATGCTACCTTAGAATTTGGCTAAATATTATCTTAATTATGCTGGCTTCCTTTTGAAATATGAGAAATGCACTTATGATGCCTTAAAGGAGACATATTATGCCCCTTTTTACAATATGCAATATAAGTCTCTGGTGTCCCCAGAATGTGTCTGTGAAGTTTCAGCTCAAAATACTCCACAGATAATTTATTATATCAATTTGAAAATGCCTATTTTGAGTGGAAGCAGAAACACGCTGTTTTTCGGGTCTGTCTC
This sequence comes from Sinocyclocheilus grahami, assembly GCF_001515645.1. Lineage (NCBI taxonomy): Eukaryota > Metazoa > Chordata > Actinopteri > Cypriniformes > Cyprinidae > Sinocyclocheilus > Sinocyclocheilus grahami. The sequence continues at coordinate 103,960 of NW_015505444.1, read as the reverse complement.
TTTAAATGCAAATGAGCTGCTGCTTCCCGCCCCTTTTCCAGAATAGAGCTGCATTAGAGATCGGACCTGCTAAAAACATCTGTTTTGGTTCTGATTATCATGTTTATCGTGCTGAAATCATGTTTAAACTTCTGATATACGGTTTTCTGAGCTCACACATCCGAAGCACACGGACAGAAAGCGGCTGTCACAGCATGCGAGTACTAAACTAAGTTCTTATTCACACACAATTTAATGTTAAAAACACACACGTTACAAAAAACAGTGGGTTATGTCTGTGAAGGTAAACAGCTGGGAAATAAATCACATGTTTATTTTAGATCTGTGTGGCAGCAGCAATATACATTAAATAAATGAATAAATCCACTGCTCTGTTGTCTCCTCTGAGGCTGGGACTCTAAATAGTGTTCTGTGCTCGTTTGTGCAGTCAAAGACAGAACAGTTAGCATGTTTTGGTCCGAATAAAAGACGACCCTGATTATAAGATGACCCCCCTTTTTCCAGATGTACCTTTTGGAAAAAGACTTTTAAAAAACCAAATCTTGTTTTTTCTCAGTAAAACACATTTTGTCTTCAATTATTTTCATATTGCATATTTTTCCTATTTTAATTTTTATTTTGAAAGTAAGGTAAAAACTGGTAAAATGTACCAACAATCACATTTAAAAAATATACACTTTTTGATATACCATTAAAAAAAAAAACATGAATTAGGACATTTAGGCTATCCATCTAATAGTAGCCTACCAAAATCGTATTAACAGTAGAAGTTAAATCTTACTGTAATCTTCAAATCTGGGTACTGTCTTACGTTTTAAAATCACAAAGGGAGTTTGGTCCCATCAGGCTAACGTGACAGTCACGACTCATGCAGCTGTAAGCTTTTTCCCATCAGGCTAACGTGACAGTCACGACTCATGCAGCTGTAAGGTTTTCTTTTTCTTTAGTTTTTACTCGCGATCTTTACAACACGCATTACATTACGTATTTCATGGCACACTCGTTTCATGCGTATTTGGCGCCCCTATTGTTGTGGGTGTATTATTGACATGTCAAAGTCTAGACCCTGAATACAAGACGACCGCGTTTTTCCAGATGTATTTCCAAGAAAAAAACATTGTCTTATATTCGGGTCAATACGGTAATACACCGTTGTCGCTTGCAAAAACACAATAATGGTGCCGTGGGTGTAAATTTACAGATTAAGGGGAGGTAATATTATAATGAGATCCCTTTGCCACGTCACCAAAGAAGTGAAATCAGACGCGCTCGTTTTCTCAGACGCTTGCAGAAAAAGGCTTCCCAAAACAAAGTTACTGGGTTAATCTTTTTCACGTTTCCTTGGTTGGTAGATGCACCGGGAACTTGATTATAGCACTTAAAACCTGGAAAAGTCCGATTTTCATGATACGTCACCTTTAAAGTGTTGTTTTGGCAGGCAGTTCAGTAGGGTTTGGGCCAGGGCTCATGTTTGATGGGCATGTAAGTTAGTTCGTTCACACGAGAGGCTGTTTGCTCTGCAGCATTACTGCCAGAGTTAGTTAACAGCAAGAGTAAAGAGTCTTCTCCTGCTGTGTTTGCTCTTAGCTCATGCTAACCTCAGCCGTTCTTGCCTCTGTTCACATTCCTTCTGTATGTGGAAGCTGTTTCATTAGAGTGTTTAAAGGGGGGAAAGCTTTTAAATGTCCTACCACTACTGTTCAGAACATTTGCAAAACATGGTCAGCAGATGGCAGTATGTCCCTAGCATTTACTCACTATTGCTGTGAGCTATTATTAGAACAGTCAGTTCTCTTTACCATGTTCTCCCTTCTCCGCCTTACCTCATGTCTCTGTTTGCCATCTGAATATTAATGTTTTTCAGACGATCACTTGGTCAACAAATCGTCGTTGAATTCATTAACAAAGCAGTTGATTATGAAAATAGTTACACAACCAAATGAGTGTGACTCGAGAGATGGATCTGAAGTGAGAGGTGCTGTCAAATGCCACTTTACTCATTATGAATCACCCCGTAACCTTTACTGGGAGAGGCTGAGGGAGAAAGAGTGGTGTAGGAAGAGCCGTACCTGTGAATATCACTCCCCTGCAACACACACAGCTTATCCTATAACACATACACATATGATAAAATGGGATAAAGGTTAGAAAGACTGTAGGATGGTAAATATTTTCCAAAAACTGGGTTTTTTTTCTATTTCACAAGTAAACAGGTGCTGTAGTGCGTATCATAGTATTGTGATTGTATTATTATGGTACATATTACAATATTCATACCATATTTTCCTGTCACTCAAAAGTACTTAAAAGAATATCATGGTATTACCATAGTCTTGTCCAAAAAATATGTCCAAATACCATGGATTTTGTATTGTTAGCTAGTTACTAGTTTTACAAGCGTTCGTTAGGTTTTCCCCCCCAAACATGTAACTATTTTACAAACATAAATGGCACTTTAAATTTAGTGTCTGATTGAAAAGAGGTGTCCTATTACTTTTCTAAGTGACCAGATGTATAATTCTCACCTACGGGATAATAAAACAGGTTAAAATCTCATAGACAAGACCAAAAAAAATCACGGAAACTTTGGATGGGCTCTTTTGATTTGAGGCAATAGACAACCACCCCAACAACCGCCTAGCAACAAGCTAAAACAGTCACAATTTCTTAGGGAAATGTTAAAATGCACTATTTGATAAGCTAATGTGTTTAATTCTGAAGGTGGCTGAAAATAGAGGAAAGGATTAACTCACTGGACATCCCTCAATCGCTCGGACCTTGTTTGACAGATGGTTTCTACTTTAAACAGAACTAATTTAGGAGCCCTTTAGTCGACGCTAATAACGGTCACTTAAAAAGAGCGCCAATAACAGACCTCGTCACAATGAGGGCGCGAAAATTACGCGGCACAGTTGGGCATCCGCTGGTCACGAGACGAGAGTTATTATTAAAAGCAAGAGATCACGACTTCTTACGAGCCCCTGCTGAGCTTTAACGTTACTCCGCAGAAGCACAATGTTCCCAGAACGTCCTCGACACTGCGCTAGCACAATGTTCCCTCACAAACACTTTCAGGGCGAGACCCTCACACACCTGATCTCGCATTCATCTCTCGAGACACAACGGAAATGTCCGGCCGGTCGATAGTGACAGATTTCGAGGTCTCATTCACACCACTCGGCTCGGTTTTCCTGAGCTCCCTCTCTCTATTTTTTTCCAAAATGGACGAAATCTGGCTTAGAGATTCTCTGACGTTTCTGACACGGACAACTACACCAAATTTGTCCAGTTTTCCGGTACCAGCGGGAATCCTGAAGCATCTTTCCTCTGTGATTGGCTGAACGCGCAACGTCTGAGGAAATATGGCCATTTATGTACTGAGGAATGCGCGCCAATTCACCTGCACGTACGTTGCGTAATGCGACATTCCCCAAGGCGCCGCTTTAATGCATTAGCGGTCAGTTAACGCCGAGGACAGTCTGTGAATGCGCAAAGACGTTTTATTCCCGTGGAGATGGGAACATTGAACTGTCACCGTGACGAGCGTAAAGAACTACTGCTACACAAGCCACCAGACGTGACAATCACACGTTAACTGCCTGTAATTGCATATGTGTGGGTGAAGCGGTACTGGATGTACTGTTTCATCTGTTTCAATTGCACTTTGACACTGAAGTGTGTGCGTGTGTAGCAAAATACTAATAAGACTTTATTGCTTGCTCAAAGCATCAGACATGATTTGACATTTTATAATCAAACTGACATTCAAGCATAGCTCTTCCCACAGATGCCCAAGGTTTTCAACCAGCGGACAATATAAAAGATGTATACAATGAAGGGCAGTAGTCACCATTGACAATTTGTAACTTTTTAACTTATAATCCATTTATATGTAGGCAATGTAGCCTATATAATTTTTAAAAATGCTAATTTATTATGCTAATAATAAACGGAACAACTCCGTCAGGCAGGGATTTTTATTTTATTTATTTATTTTCGAACGCTCTTCACCTCAAATTGCAATGATTATTGTCTTAGTTTCGTGGTTGCTTCCAAGTTAAAAATAGAATACAAAAATTTAAAGTTATGCGCGACTCGGGTGTAAAGTGCTTTTGACACCCTTGTCTTCTGCTATACTCATTGAAAAAAAAAAATATATATATATATATGCATATTTTCCGTGTTCATCTGCTGTCAATCTCGCCTTTTTATTTGCATGCTTTTTCTTGTTCATGTACCACCATTCTTTGCGAAAATCCATTGTCATTCACAACTTCCAATCCAAAAATCTGGCCGACAAAGCAAAAGAACAGTCTGTAACAGGAGACCAATTTAGGATGGAAGGATGAGGGAGGGAGGGATGAGACTCATTGTGAATTCCGGAAACGCACCTCCACATGGAGAGGTGGGCTGCCACATCCGCGTGATGCTCATCTCGGTCCGCAGCGGCACCGAGCGTGGATTGGTGGGCACGCGGTATTCCCTCTCGTGTGCTTGGAGAATGGGCGTGCTCGGGGAAGCTCGGTCATGCAGCGTGGGCGCAGTGTGTAGAACACGGGTATAAAAGCTCGAGCAGAGCGGCGGGAGATGCAGCAGACAGCAACTCAAGCAACTCAAGCAGCTCACGCGCTCGGCTCACACTCACCGGCAGCAGCAGCATCAGCATCAGCAGCATCATGGTTCTCATCTGGACTCAGTTCGGCGTCAAACACAAGAATGTCAAGTGCAAAGTGCGAGTGATCCACGGAGAGGAGGGATTGGCCTCAGAGGTGAGATGCTGCACATAACATTTAAATCACATGCTAAAATCTAGATGCATGTATATTCTCCACTATATAATATAAACTCACAGACTTTGAGTGTTTATTATATATTGGACAATATAGAGGTATATATTAAATTCTTATGTTCATTGTATAAACCTATATATGCATTTTACATAGTGGACAATAGTCTATAGAGGTACATATAGATTTGTAAATTGTTATATATTTCCCTTTGTATTTTCCTCTATATAATATATACCCTAAGACTTAGAGTATATTATATAATTGAGAATATAGAGGTGTATATATAGAGTAGAGATTTTTTTTGAGTGATTCATTTTGAGTGAAAATACAATACTTTTGTTGTATAAATTATATAAGTAATAATTTATAAATAATAATGTCATGACTCATTTTATTACTTGTACTTTAGAATTTTATATTACATTATGTATAAAATATGCCAAAACAAAGATGCCCAAATATTCAAAAACTGGGGTGACCCAAAAAAAAAAAAATTTTTATAAGAATTGGTCACTGACAAATTCATCTACTTTGTTCATGGCTATGGTACTTGCATCTCTGCCTGAACCAAGAAAATTATTTTTATTTGGGATCACCTTGTGTAGGTGAACCAAGGAGAACTAGAAATTATTGTACTCTAAACTCTTGCCATCTGTGTGTGTATGTGTGTAGGAAGTGCGTGAAGAACCCGAGGTGTCTAGTCCCCCGTCCTCACCAGAGTGTGTGGATTACTACTCTGTGCTCGGCGTGTCAAGTGACTCTAATGAGGAGGAGATCAGACGGGCGTACAAGCGTCTGGCGCTCCGTTACCACCCAGACAAGAACCCAGACGCAGACGCCGAGGACAAATTTAAACAGATTGCACAAGCCTACGATGTTCTGACAGACCCAGAGAAACGCAGCATCTATGATCAACAAGGTGAGAATAAAGTGCAAGCACAAACATATTTAATATGTCTTTGCGTATTGCATGCACCTACAAACACACTCATTTCAAATGAACACTGAGTTCAGTGGGTTCCTACAACTCCATTTGAACTCATTCACACACTTGCAGTGCTGGGTGCAAAAAGCTGCAAACACAGGCACGGCGCCAGAATTTTTTCTCTACCGGTGCTAAGGGGGGGCTAGACCAATATGTGGGGGGGCTAAGAAAATAAATGATATTGATGACGTCAGAGTAAACCGGGGCTATTCAACATTCTGACGGGGCTATAGCCCCCCCTAGCCCCGGTGTAGCGCCGTCACTGTGCAAACATGATCAATTATTTATCCATACTTTATTAACCAGCAAATGAGCCCTTTTAGCTTTTGCAAAACCGAAGACATGCATGCTAATAAAATCTCTTTAATCTTCAAGGTTTGACCAAAGGGGGTGTGGCTCCAGCTGGAAACAAAAGTGACCCCTCTCACAGCTCCTCGAAAGCTGACGCCCACTCCTGGCACATGTTCTTCAACTTCGACCTCGACTCCGATGATGACCTGTTTAACCCCTTCCTGCGGAACCCCCTGCCCCACCTCAGCCGTAACCATGGAAACAAAGGTGGGCTCAAGCCATCGGGCGTGGCTGAAGTTCACGAGCTCCTCGTGTCAATGGAGGACATTTTGATGGGCGTGACAAAGCGTGTGAAAGTGACACGCCTCCGGCAGACGGACAAACACGCGTTGAGACCGGAAGAGCGCGTGTTCGACGTGGAGGTGAAGAAGGGATGGAAGGAGGGCACCAGGATCACCTTCCCCAAGGAGGGCCATCAGATGCTCGGCCATGCCCCAAATGACCTGGCCTTTGTTATTAAGGAAAAGAAGCACACCCATTTCAGACGAGACGGCTCGCATATTGTGTACACCACCACCATCACGCTGCGAGAGGTGAGATGTGTACGTGTGTACGTGTGTATGTGTGCATGGCAGTACGAAATGTTCCCTCGCAGTCGCCGGTACTCAATAAGCCTCTGCAGAGAGCTGCATCTAAATTTAGCATCTCTCCCCCGCAGCCTCAGAGCACACACTCTCCCTCCCATCTCGCACACCACCTCCTCAGCTCTCAGCTTCGTCTCACACACATTCTGTCATTCGCTCCTCTCTAGCAGTGGATCCTATTTTGCCTATACGCCCTCATGTATCTATTTTCTAAGAAAACTATGAATAGACCCATAATATCTACAGAGCAGGGTGACAAATATAATGGTGTCAATTAGAATCAAATTAGCACTTATTTTACAAAATATTTACTCAAAAAAACAGAAATGGTCAATTATTTTGGACAGATTTTGGAACTGACACTGATTATTGGTCAAATAATTGGCCTGGCTGAAATATCAGTAAATATTCAGTCCATATTTGGCCATTTTAAGATTATCGGCACTGGTAACTGTACCTGATTGCCCAAATAATGCTGATATATTCATAAAATTACAATGAAATTAACACTTTGTACAATAAAAGAACATTGTTAATAATCTGCTGACAGATTTTGGAACTTCTGTTAACTAGCCAAACAGAAATCAATCATTTGATGCCGATAATCTTAAAATGGCCAATTATTAGGCCATTAGTTGGCCTGTTTTGCCATTTTGAAATTATTGGCACTGATTACTGCGCCTGCTTGGCTGATAAACTTAAAATGGCTAATTATTGGTTGATTAATTGGCCTGGCTGAAATATCAGGAAATATTCAGTCCATATTTGGTCATTTTAAGATTATCGGTACTGATAAGTGTGCCTGATTTGCTAATATATTGCAGAAAAATTCATAAGACAGCAAACTAGAATTCAAAAATATTTTATACAATATTTATTCCAAAATATCACAAACATAGCGTATTATCATTGAAAAGTCTGTTGATGCTTTTGGAACTGAAACAGTTGTTAATCAGCCAATTATTGGCCAAATAATGTTTAGCCATTTTGAGATTATTGGCCGAATAAGTGATCATTAAATTGACCATCCTGCTCTCTAAACATCAGATTTGGCATTGACTATTAAAAACAAACATTTATTCTTTCATTTTTTCCAGCTCATTTCATCTCTCCCCCGCAGCCTCAGAGCACACACTCTCCCTCCCATCTCGCACACCACCTCCTCAGCTCTCAGCTTCGTCTCACACACATTCTGTCATTCGCTCCTCTCTAGCAGTGGATCCTATTTTGCCTATACGCCCTCATGTATCTATTTTCTAAGAAAACTATGAATAGACCCATAATATCTACAGAGCAGGGTGACAAATATAATGGTGTCAATTAGAATCAAATTAGCACTTATTTTACAAAATATTTACTCAAAAAAACAGAAATGGTCAATTATTTTGGACAGATTTTGGAACTGACACTGATTATTGGTCAAATAATTGGCCTGGCTGAAATATCAGTAAATATTCAGTCCATATTTGGCCATTTTAAGATTATCGGCACTGGTAACTGTACCTGATTGCCCAAATAATGCTGATATATTCATAAAATTACAATGAAATTAACACTTTGTACAATAAAAGAACATTGTTAATAATCTGCTGACAGATTTTGGAACTTCTGTTAACTAGCCAAACAGAAATCAATCATTTGATGCCGATAATCTTAAAATGGCCAATTATTAGGCCATTAGTTGGCCTGTTTTGCCATTTTGAAATTATTGGCACTGATTACTGCGCCTGCTTGGCTGATAAACTTAAAATGGCTAATTATTGGTTGATTAATTGGCCTGGCTGAAATATCAGGAAATATTCAGTCCATATTTGGTCATTTTAAGATTATCGGTACTGATAAGTGTGCCTGATTTGCTAATATATTGCAGAAAAATTCATAAGACAGCAAACTAGAATTCAAAAATATTTTATACAATATTTATTCCAAAATATCACAAACATAGCGTATTATCATTGAAAAGTCTGTTGATGCTTTTGGAACTGAAACAGTTGTTAATCAGCCAATTATTGGCCAAATAATGTTTAGCCATTTTGAGATTATTGGCCGAATAAGTGATCATTAAATTGACCATCCTGCTCTCTAAACATCAGATTTGGCATTGACTATTAAAAACAAACATTTATTCTTTCATTTTTTCCAGCTCATTTCCATTTTTACTTTCCATACCAAACTTCTCGCCCCCGTTCGCTCTCTCCCTCTCTCATTTTCCACATCCACTTCATCTTTCTCTTCCCACGCATACCCTCCCGTCCCCCACAGACTGGAGCATCATTGAGAAATGAGGGCGATTAGCGGCTCTTTTCTGCTCTTGTGTAACTGTAATGTTCAATCTGTCTGGCCTATATTCCGCCCACATTCATACTCGCATTATATAAAAGCATCATATATAGACAAGTGCATTAGACCTCATAACATATGCCGGAGGGGCATTATAGCTCTTATGCTGCCAAAACACTGCAGCTTGTGATATAACAGATTGTATCTCAAGACAAAGAGAGCTACTGCGGATCGATACAGACCTTTATAACTTCATCAAAGATGATCTTGTGACACAACGTTTAACGGTTTTCCTTCTTTGTGTTTTTCTCCAGGCTCTATGTGGGTGTACGGTTAACATCCCTACACTTGACGGACAGATGAAACCCCTCCCATGCAATGATGTCATCAAGCCCGGCTCAATGAGAAGGCTAATAGGGGAGGGGCTTCCCCGAGTGAAGAACCCAGCCCAGCGTGGAGACCTGCTGGTCGAATTTCAAGTCGTTTTCCCTGATCGCATTCCTCCGAGCAGCAAAGAAATCATCAAACACAGCTTGGGACAGTGTTAACTAAAGAAAACACGCTCATTTTGGTGACGGACTTAAAGTCAGCTGTTTGTCTCTGTGAGGCACACACACTCTGCGCTGATGGTGCTACTCTGAAGTGTTAGCATACTTCTTTAACCATGACGACCTTGTACTCACGTACAGAACTGTCAGTGATTTAGTCTCTATGAGAGATCCCTGTGTCATGTTCCAATGAATTATTTGTAAAAATTATATAGAGAAAATGTGAATTTCAGATATGACCTGGCATGTATGATGAACGCATGTTTTGTAAGCAGAAATAAAGTTTTGTTAATGAAATAACTGGAATTTGGTGTTGCGGTCTTTAATGTGTTAAGCACATAAGCACTTAAATATGCCCTCATTTGCATATTTAAACATAATATTTCAGACAACTTGCAATACAACATTTAATGTACTGTGATTAATCAACTGAGGAAGTATGATGGTCTCAATTAGTTAACATTTTTACCCTAATCACCTTTGGTGTCTTGCCTCAAAAATACCGTTCAAAGAGATAAAAGATTAATAAAGTTGATCTATATGTATTATTTGAGATGTTCATATTCCACACTAGAAATGGTGGAATTTTTGCACTGTGGATTTGAATACTAATAAACACAAAAGCTATATGAGGCCATGGTGCGGTTGATTAAAACTCAGTAGCTGCCATAAAGTTTTAGCTTTTAAATATTTAATCAGCATGCTTTTAATAGTTTCAAAGCATGCTGTATATTCCCTATTGCTTTTTGAAGATGAAAATAGTAACTTTACACAAAGTGCTCCATAGGAAAAACTAATCAAGAACACATCCAAGAGTTGTTCATATACATAAAAAGATCAAATCTGTTGGAAATGCCCCAGTGCACAAAGTGTGGTCTACAAAGAAATGTGCACAGGCCAAACTTTTGGGATACACTGAAACAATAAGCCAGACTCCATCATAAAAACATAAGTACCTGATCTCAGTGATGTTTATGTCTGAACGAGAGCAAATCCCTGCATCCATGTTCCAGCATCCACTAGAAAACCTTCCCAGAATTCTGCAAAGCAGCACAGGGAGAACAAAGTCCACATTAAAGCAAATGATTTCAAATTTAAAGGAATAATTCACCCAAAAATGAAAAATAAACTCACTCTCAGGCCATCCAAGATGCAGATGAGTTTATTTCTTCATCAGAACAGATTTGGAGAAATGTAGAATTACATCACTGTCTCAGCAATGGATGCTCTCCAGTGAATGGGTGCCATCAGAACGAGAGTCCAACCAGCTGATAAAAACATCACAGTAATCCACAAGTAATCCACACCACTCCAGTCCATCAGTTAATAGGCTTGTGAAGCGAAAAGCTGAAAAGAAAAGGCATGATTCATATAATTTTCTTCTCAAATAGTTATTCCCCTTTGTGTGCAAGTGATCTTTTTCCAAGGAAGGTCCTCCAAAGTTGAAATACAGTCAGAAAATGTGCAAAGTTGTACCTTTAGGGTTACAATATACTCCTAAAAGGTCTGTATTAGTCCTTTAAAGTAGTAATACGTATCCTTTTTGTGAACCTTTTTGGGTAAATAAGGTATAAAGATGACAAGCTATTTGAGGGTACTGCCTCAAGCAGTTTTACCCCTAATGGTACAATATTTGCATATTTTTCTAAGAGTCCTGTATATTTGATTGGGCATATTTGGCAGTGATTCTCTCAAGCTCAACAGACTGGTATTCACAGGAAATGTGCAAATATATGAACTGCCAAACAGAAAGACCAACTACGTCTCGGTCTCGGAGCCGATCCTGGCGCCTCCCATCCCCTCGTCCCTGACCTCCTCAGCGGAGAGAAGGGCCACCGGGCAGCGCGCCAGGTTTCTACGCCCGGATGGGGCCACTTACGCCGGGTCCGAGTCCTTGCGCGTGCCAAACTGGAGGACGAGCGCCCCGGTTCTGCTGCAGTCCAGTGATTCGGACACGGAGCGGGTCAACACGGTGCCCCCGAACTCACCAGCACTGCATGTGACTCCAAATGGGGTAGGGTCAAAAACACTAAATCGCCTAAACACATGATTTAATGAAATATTAAATAATCGAAAATCTCTTTTACGAATTTGAATATTAATGGAAGATGTCACGGTTTTTGGTGGTTATACTTATAGGCCTAATGGTAGGCTATCATATTTTAATACCATGATTCGTAGAAATGGTAATATAAAACTTTAGTAATTTGCCATTTTCATATATACACAGTGTTGAGTGTAACGCATTACAAGTAACGCGAGTTACGTAATCAGATTACTTCAAGTAACTAGTAAAGTAACGCATTACTTTTTAATTTACAAGAGAATATCGGAGTTACTTTTTCAAATTAGTAACGCAAGTTACTTTTTTCCAATTTGATTGACAGCTCTCCTGTCCCCATGCTGAGAGAAATCAGAAGATGTTACTGTAATTCTAAAATAAATATGAATATGCATTAATTCCTCTCACTCACAAAAAAACCCCCCACAGATTTAGTATTCCTCAAAATGAATAAAATTAATGCAACTCAGAATATAACGCAAACCTGCAATAATTAAATGTTAAACAACACAAATATCCTTTATGTATTTAATCCCATTCTATTAATCAATGTCTTTGCTTCTGACCTTCGATGATCCAGTTCAACCGTACTAATAAGCACAAATCACTCTAGACAAACATTTGTGTGTCTTTTTTTTATTGCTGAAGTGTGTTGAATTTCTTCTTCTGCGTTCTACGGATGTAAATTTACGCTTTTATATTTGCCAAAAATATAACTTTTTTTTATTTGTAAAAACAAACAGGCAAGCCCTGTCCAGATTTAAAAAGCAACGTAACGCATTACTTTCCAAAAAAAGTAGCCAAGTAACATAATTAGTTACCTTTTTATGGAGTAACGCAATATTGTAATGCATTACTTTTAAAAGTAACTTTCCCCAACACTGGTATTTACAATGTACAAAAAGCATTACCGGACCATATTAAAAAGTGCAATAGATCTGTTTTGGTTATAATATAATGGGGCATTTTTGTTTTTATAGTTCTTTGAAATGGTAATATAAAACTATGATAATTTGATTGACATTCTCATATAGTGGGTATTTATATGTCACTGTATGTCCAAAAAGCAAATATTGGAGTATTTACATAGCACTGTAATGTCCACAAAGCATGGTATTACCATAGTAACAGATCCAAAACACCATAGATTTAGATTTATATATTATGGGAAAATTACTACATGCAGTATTTATAGAGTAAAACATTGGTGGCAATGGTCAGTGCTTGGGAAAACTACTTACAAATTGTAGTCCATTACTGATTCCAAATTACATGACAATAATTGTAGTTAGTAATGTAATCTATTATACATTACACATTTTATGTAAATGGACTACTTATTCATTACTTTTAGATTACGCATGACCTAGCTCGTTTATCACATTGATTTAAATAGGATAATATTGTACCATATTGATACAAATATGCAAAGAATATTTAAAAAATATATTCCATTCGTTGTTATTAACAACATTAAGTGCATTAAACATTGTCACGGTTTCTTAAACTGTGGTTCATGAAGCATTTTAATGTGTTTGAAAGACAAAGCCTTCCAAAGATGAAGACTTGTGTGTATATGTAATCAATAAAAAAAGTTACTGTAGTCTGATTACGAGTATTTTAAAATGTAAATTTTGGAATCTGATTACATTATCCAGATTACATGTAATCAGTTACTACCCAGCACTGGCAATGGTCTCCACGATCAATCTTTTTGGGAAACGCAGCCCAGTTTATTAGCTGTAGTCTGGTGGCTGACACGGAAATCGATTACTTTCTGTACAGTTTTGGGTCGAACTGAAATGTGAGGTAAAACTTGCCCATGAGTAATTTAACTGTTTAACTGCACTGGTTACAGTTCTCAATGCCGGTGACTTCCATGCGTAGAAGCAGCACCATGGAGCTGGAGAGCACTCCTCTGGATAAGATCCATGTGGAATGTGAGTTCGCCAGCATCATCCCGCCGGAGAACTCCTGCTATGTGGCATCGTCAAGCCCCTCGGCTGGGGGTTCTGGACTGGACAGTGACTTTGGAGCCAGTGCAGGTTAGTTTTGTGATCTCATTCACTGAACTGAGACTTCAAAAGCTCAAGCCTAAACTACATATACACTACAAATAGAAAACTTCGGATTTGGAGTCTGTCCATTCTTTGATTTCTCCTAACTGTTCATTTAGGTGTATCTCTGCGTATCCTTTCTATGGACAGTGATGGTTTCCCGGGTTCTGTCTGGGCATCCGCTCTGGAATGGGATTACTACAACCCAAGTTATGTCACTCAGAACCACGTCCCGAAGCACAGACCTCACGCACCCCCCATCACTACCAAACAGTACTGGGTCTAGAGCCTGAGCTCCATAGAGAGCGATCAGAACAAGACTCAATTCAGCCATTCTCATTCTAGAACTTCAGTTGAGTCTAGATTTCTGTCTGGGTTTAGTGCACTCAAAAAATGTTCACTTGCTGTTTTAACTGCAACACATCACATCTTGTCAAATCACACACAATCAAAAAAAAAATTTCACAATCACAGCTTACTTCTGCAGCAATTCCAAATGGGTTTGTTCGGTTTATAAAAGTGTTTATAGAATCACTCTACTGTTGCTCTCACTTTTGATATGTTTGCACGTGTTTCTCAGCATGGAGTTACTGAGGTCTTCAGAAGAGGCGGTTTTGAGTCCTTCACAATTTTGACACCCTACACATTCTTGTATTTGTAAACAATTTAGATTGCGCCCGAATTGAATAAAGTTTTTAAAAACAGGGTGTCATTTTATTGTAGACTTCGAATGCAAATATTAAAAGAAACCTTAATAAACAATAGCCATTCCTAGCAAGATCAGTTTTCCGATATTCATTGGAATTTATACTAATATTAAAGTCTCAAATCTGGTGATCAAAACCTTCATAAAACCATGCAAGCTAAAAAAAAATATATATATATATAAAAACTAATTTTATATTACTCTTCACATAAATCAGTTCATAACAGCCTTTGGTTTGTATTGATATTAAAAGGTAACTTGTTTTCAACTGGTTTGAGAAGTACCGAGTGCGTTAGTGAAACAACAGGATGCATTCAGACATATTTCAAACACCACTTTTTTTTTTTTATTGGAAAGTTTATGAGGAGCTGGACGCAGCCACTGCTGCCCGACGGGGCTTGGGCACAGTTCCCTCACGGAATCCATTTCTGAAATACACACACAAAACAAAAAAATACTTGAGTCAACATAACATCACAAATAATAGCCCTAGAGATAATTCACAAGCCAATAGCATGACTGCAAGGGTCTCAAATCTATCGATCAAGTCCCTTCAAGCAGTAGTTTCAAAAAAATTGGAAAGTTTATGAGGAGCTGGACGCAGCCACTGCTGCCCGACGGGGCTTGGGCACAGTTCCCTCACGGAATCCATTTCTGAAATACACACACAAAACAAAAAAGTACTTGAGTCAACATATCACAAATAATAGCCCTAGAGATAATTCACAAGCCAATAGCATGACTGCAAGGGTCTCAAATCTATCGATCAAGTCCCTTCAAGCAGTAGTTTCAAAAAAACCCAACTTGTCTGAAGAATAAAAACTGAACAGAAAACAGATCCTAACAGGTACCTATCCGAGCGTATGGGCCAGGCTTACCTCAGTATAAAATTGTTATCACTGGACAGTCATTTGTTCAGACATTTATTTTTGAACATCATTGGTAAGCCACTGTATGGATGCTAATTTAACCTGACTACAGCATCTCAGGTTTTAGGCAAGTATCAAATCACAGGAAGGTCTCCATCAACGACAATACACTGTGTCAATGTCCGATAACAAAAAAAGCAAAAATCCCAATTTGGCAAAACTCTCATAAGTTCGAAAATGCCTCAAGTAAACACTAAACTGAAAGATTAAAAGCATGAAAGTCTGAGCAGACCACTGCATGCCAGTTTCCTCACCTGAACCTGCGGAAAACAACCTTCAGGTGTCTCATGCGGCCGGTTCCTGTGGTGCTGCGTCTCTTGGCCTTAACGCTCCAGTTGTCTGCAAACAAAAACAAGTATATTTTAAAACGCATGAAAATAAAATGCATTCCTCTAGCCACCCATAAACATCTCGGGCTTACCTCAGTTCAAACCTGTTATCACTGGACAGTCATTTGTTCAGACATTTATTTTTGGACATCACTGGTAAGCTTTGATGTGCCAGACAGAACACATGCATTTTTGCAGTTCGCTCTTATATTTTAATAAATTGTGCGTGCAAGTTTAAAAGAATAGCTCACCCAAACAACAAAAACTGCGTTTTTATTTTAAACCATCACAACTGGTCAGAGTCCATAATCCATAGTAACACTTCCTCGAGTGAAAAAGTCCCTGTCGTCCCCTCACATCAAAATTCACTGGCATATCCGTTAATAGCGGTTCTGGATTGCTTCCGCTTATAAGAGGTGCTTGATCTGTGCAGATTTCTCCCCTGATTCAGACGAGACACTTTTTCACTGGAGAAAGCACTATGTATAGGGGACTCGTACTCACAAGACATTAACTGATGGACTGGAGTGGTGTGGATTACTGTTATCAGCTGTTTGGACTCTCATTCTGACGGCACCCATTCACTGCTGAGCAAGTCATGTAATGCTAAATTTCTCCAAATCTGTTCCCATGAAGAATCTTAACTCATCTACATCTTGGGTGGCCTGAGGGGTTTCAGCATAATTTCATTTTTGGGTGAACTACTCCTTTAATATTAGCAATTTTACCATACCAATAAAGCTACTTGATCCAGATCAATGCAAAAACAACCAAACTTTGAACTGTAATAATTCATATACAGATCAAGACGCTTACACTTTCTCTTGCGCTTGGCAGGGTAGCCACACTTCCCGCAGGTGGACTTCTGCAGGTGATATGCCTTGGATCCACATCTGCGGCACAGTGTGTGCGTCTTATTATGACGCTTACCGAAAGATGACGTACCCTTCGTCTGGAAAACACAAGAATTCACATTACTGCTGAGATTGAAATGTTCCCATTCATACAACAGCAAACTGCCCACCTAGACAGCATTCATTCCCATCCTACTTTGGACACTATTACCCCCATAAGTGATGTCTATGCAGGCAGCTCACTAGGAGGATAGCTCCATAGTGGTCTAGATTGAGATGTTCCTAAATATGCTAATTAGCCAGCTCACTAGGTTGTTGCCCTCAAGGTTAAGTTAGCTAAATAAGTTTAGACGAAGATGCACAAGTAGTATGTTTCAGGAAGAATAACATTGATAAAAAGTAACCAGAGACTATGACTTCCCATTGAACTGTCTAGGGAGGGAAGCACACTAGGATATAACGCACAAAAATGCTGTCTAGAAAAGCAGCTTATTAGGTTTCCGAGACGCAGACGAGTGTTTGCAGAAACTTGCCCATCTAAACTCATGCCACGGAAGACACTCAGAAACACAACTCGCTTCGTACCGCTTATCCGACAGTTTTAGACATTCAGATGGTACCAGGTATATTAGCACCCAAAACCACGTATATAACATTATTTAAAATTAACTCTCTTAAAGCTAACCGGTGTATTTCTCGAGCTCGTCGGAACTGAACGAGAAGGCTAAGCGCCATGCTAACCGATAAAAATATCATCTAACACCTTTCGCTATCGAGGAATCACAGACATAATAGATGATAATCAGTCTTGAATATATATGCTTGTGATATTATTACTGGTACAGTGATTAAAAACAAGCCATGAATCAGATGTTAGAGGATTCTGAAGGCAAGGCGCTGTGAAACTCACCATCTTTCCTCAGAGCTGATTCGAAAGAGACCGGAAGAGACGCTGGTGTACCATTAAAACACCACCGGCGCGCTTTCGGTGCAACAACTAAATACGTCCCCCTTGTGTTACACTGCGGACTTCTTCATTCGAGAGCATACATCAATTAGGCTATTTTAATTGTGACGAAGATAAAACATATTTTCACCGTAATAAGTAACTGTTTTGGTCACAAAAAGATTAATTATAGAAATGCCATGTAGATTTATGATGACAAGATTTATTTATAATAAGACGGGGCATAGAGGAGAAACAATAATGTACAGTATGTGGAAAATAATGTGTTTTTTTAACCTTAAAGCGCATAAACACATTTCATTACACCAAATACACAAAATAATGTTCTTTTTAGCAGCATCATATGACCCCTTTAAAGACAACAGAAATCAGTGGAAAGCCCAGCAATATTTAATAACAATGTGTGTGTATAGTGTGTGTTATAGCTCTTGTGGGAACGAAGCCAGCACGTTTTTATTGATTTGTCTTTTCCAAACGGTCTTTGCAAGGCCTCACAGCCAATGCCGGCAACCATAAACATGAATTACAGAGCTGACAAAAACGTCTGGGCTTAAATTGTCCCTGAGACCAAAAAAAGAAGAAGAAAAAAAATATCCGAAATGACTTTCATTAGGCTGCCACAATCCTCTGATATCACTGAATGGAAAAACACTGATTCTTTCCCATGCAATTCCAGTCATTGACCCTTTAATCCCATATCTGATGTCATTCCCTCAAATGTGATGTGTAAGATCAAAGCAGAAATCAGTGGAAAGCCCAGCAATATTTAATAACAATGTGTGTGTATAGTGTGTGTTATAGCTCTTGTGGGAACGAAGCCAGCACGTTTTTATTGATTTGTCTTTTCCAAACGTTCTTTGCAAGGCCTCACAGCCAATGCCGGCAACCATAAACATGAATTACAGAGCTGACAAAAACGTCTGGGCTTAAATTGTCCCTGAGACCAAAAAAAGAAGAAGAAAAAAAATATCCGAAATGACTTTCATTAGGCTGCCACAATCCTCTGATATCACTGAATGGAAAAAAACTGATTCTTTCCCATGCAATTCCAGTCATTGACCCTTTAATCCCATATCTGATGTCATTCCCTCAAATGTGATGTGTAAGATCAAAGCTTTCATTTAAAGCGGGATGTGTTGCAGCATAATATGGTTGAAAAGAAACATTTTAGCACAGTGTTAAAAACATATATTCTTGTTTTAGTAAGCAATACACTGTAAAAAATGCTAATAATTTTAACAGAAAAAGATTTTATAATATAAACAGTGTTGGGGGTAATGCATTACAAGTAACACGAGTTATGTAATCAGATTACTTTCTTCAAGTAACTAGTAAAGTAACGCATTACTTTTTAATTTACAAGAGAATATCGGAGTTACTTTTTCAAATAAGTAACGCAAGTTACTTTTTTTTTCTCCAATATATTGATTGACAGCTCTCCTGTCCCCATGCTGAGAGAAATCAGAAGATGTTACTGTAGTTCTAAAATAAATATGAATATGCATTAATTCATCTCACTCACAAAAAAATATATAAAAACACAGATTCAGTATTCCTCAAAATGAATAAAAATAATGCAACTCAGTATATAACGCAAACCTGCAATAATTAAATGTTAAACAACACAAATATCCTTTATGTATTTAATCCCATTCTATTAACCAATGTCTCTGCTTCTGACCTTCGATGATCCAGTTCAACCGTACTAATAAGCACAAATTACTCTAGACAAACTTTGTGTGTCTTTTTTTATTGCTGAAGTGTGTTGAATTTCTTCTTCTGCGTTCTACGGATGTAAATTTACGCTTTTATATTTGCCAAAAATATAACTTTTTTTATTTTAAAAACAAACAGGCAAGCCCTGTCCAGATTTAAAAAGTAACGCAAAAGTAACGTAACGCATTACTTCCCATAAAAAGTAACTAAGTAACGTAATTAATTACCTTTTTATGGAGTAACGCAATATTGTAATGCATTACTTTTAAAAGTAACTTTCCCCAGCACTGAATATAAATATAAAAAATGATAGCTTCTTCTATACTATATGGTGAAAACGTATATAGTATTAGATGTGCCATTTTATTGAAAAAAAACACTGTAAAATGATGATTTTTGGAAGTGAAAAAAGTATAGATGATTAAAAAACTTTAATTAGGCTAATGAAGTGAATGATGAATGATGAATGGTTAAATTCTGTTTTTCATGATATATATATATATATATATCATGAAAAGGGCATTCAAAAGTCCCTGTGTGACACATCACTTTAATCATATTTTATTTAAATAGTTCCTCTTAATAATAATAATAATAATAATAATTCTTTGGACATTTTATTTATTATTTAGTAACACTTTGCAATAAGGTCACATTAGTTAATATTAGTTAACATTAAGTAACAATGAAAAATACTTCTAAAGCATTTATTAATATGAGTTAATTCCAAGGTTTATTAACATTATTAAAATCGAAAGGTATCAAACATTGTTTAATGGAAGTGAGTTAACATTAACAATGAACAGTTAATGAACGTTAACAAAGATAAATAAATGGCTACTGTAACAAATGTATTGTTCATTGATAGATACTATTAGTTCATGCAGTCATGTCATGTAATGTACAATAGGCTGTAATATTATTGTATTTAGCCTAGTTAATGTTTACGGCATTATTTTAACATCAAGTTATCATGATGTTGTTTTAGCTTGAACATAATATAATGTCCAACTATCAGTGCAAAGTCCAAATTCGTCCTCGTGTAATTGCAGTAACTGACCCCGCATCACATTTTCTATGCTTTCATTATTGGTTTGATACCAGCCCGAGTCTGCGGTCCCTCCCTGCCGCGCTGCTGGTGCTGATGAGAGGGAGAGGAGCGCGTCACAAACTACGCGCTCTCCGCATTTGAGACGCGCTTTCTGCAGGAGCGTCGCGTACTGCAGGTTATGCGAGATTTACTACACGTCCACAAATAGACGATTGACCTCATTGGGCAGTTGTACTCTCGCTTTAACTGACATACTCACGGGCAGGTTGCTCAAACGCGACACTGAAGCGAAAGGCAGCTGCTATGGAGACCGAGAGCGCATCGGTGCCCGTGAGGACGGTAAACACGCGCGGGTGTGACTCAGTGCGTCTTCTGTAGGGCAAACGCGACCGTGGGTTTCTCTTCTGAAGGATGGGCTACTCAGATCCGACAGCTAGTAGAGATCTGTTAGGAAACAGATCCTTGTGTTTTATTTTCATATGTGCTTTTGGACTGGTCACCTTATTGCAGCAAATCCTCTATGGCAAGAACTACGTTAAAAGGTAAGGTGATTAATTTATTTAATAGTGCATAATGCAAAAAAAAAAATGCTATGTTCTATGAGGGCATGTGCAAAATAGTCTTCAGCAATTAATCTTAGTCATGTTTAATTGCACCCATATGGCTCTAAAATCTCTTTTAAACTTAAGCTCCATTAAATCATGCCATACACAGTCCCCTGAATGACTGTCTATGCAGCGAGATGCTTAAGTCTGTTTTCTTCTTCCCCTGTGTTTATTTTTCTCGTCTTGATTTGTTTTTTCTACCTTCAGCCCTTTAAACAGCTCATACATCTTGCGTAAACCTGTGTGTGTGTGTGACAGCAAAAAGCCATATATTGCAGAATTGTATCATATGCAATTGTGTCTATAGGCTGTGAAGAAAAACTGGAAGACTGTGATGTAGCCTTCTTTGCATGAGCACATAGATTCAAGCACTAGAAATTAATTATGCATTTAAGTCATGGTGGTGTTTCGCAAGATCCGGACTTCATGCCTTTTTTGGGGCCACTTGCATCAAAATGACATCATACCGAGAATAAGTCCCCGGAAGAAGGTGAATCATTTTAGTTTTTTCGGGAACGGAGGTAAGCAGAGTGAGATGGCTCAGCATTGCGAGGGTGTTTGAGTGTGTGTGTGTGTGTGTGTGTTTGTCAATGTAAAATGGCGTCTCACGTAAGAAGCGCCCCCAGTGCATTATGGTTCCTGCGTCCCAGCAGATGCCCATATGCTGAATTAGAGCATAGAGCATTCTCACACTCCCACCTGAACCCCCCTCTTGCGTCTCGCACACACTCAGGATTCATGACATCAGAGGCTGACGGCTACGGATTGCATGAATGCTGTTCTGTACCCCGTATCTATTCTGCTGAAGTGGAGAGAAACAAGTGTAGGGGTGGGTGAGTGCTTTTGGCTCTAACTGCAGCTTCAAACCCAGCAATGAGAGTAAATGGACACCAAATGGAGACTTTTCAGTCTTCTAATTCTCAGATTTTCTTTTGACAAAAAAACTTTTCCTTAATGTTTCAGAACAGCGAATGAAAAACTAAGCTCAGATTTCCTAAGAACCCATTGTGAAAATGAACTCAAAACCAATCAGTTGAACTCAAAAACCAAGCAATAGTCTCAATATAAAACTTTTATCTCCCAAGGCTAATATTTCTGGGTTATGCTATATTTTTAGTGGTGTTTGCCAAGGCAAATGCTATTTGCTACTGATAAATGGACAAATGGTAATAGCTATATTTCCAGTTAAGGATTTGACCAAATCTCAAACCCTGCATGACGAAGAATAACAAAAGTTCCTAAAGCCCATAAACTTGAATAGGGTATCAAGCCATAAAAAGGCGTATTATAAATGAGGTGCTCCTTTGACTTGGATCAATAAGCAAACAACAACCTGACAACCATCTAAACAAAATCCCTAGCAACTATTCAGAACACCTTAGCAACCGCATAGAAATGCCCTGACAACCATCCCTGCAGAAAAAAATAATAGCAACCCTCATAGAATTTGTAATGCTTTTAATGGTTATAATGGGATTTGTGTTGGTTTGGAAACTGTAATGGTCCTTGTGGGTCTCTGCTGGTATTTGTCACCTTCTATTGGTGGCAATACCTCTAAATTCTAATAGGATGGCCAAACACACGACAGATAATGGTTTTAATGGTCAACAGTTGATGATTTGTAATGTTTATAATGGTATTTAGAACCATTAGAACGTCTATGATGGTTTCTGCTGTTTTAGAACCACATAGTATTGTGGTGAGTCATGCCACCATGCTTTACATATTCAGAATAAAAAAAAATTAAACAAATATATTTTTCATAATATCTGTACTTTGTTTGAATACAGAATACTGAATATGCCTCTTGTTTTGACCACAAAATAAGGCAGATGTGAAAGAAAAATATGGAAATAAACAAATATATTTTTCATAATATCTGTACTTTTGAATACAGAATACTGAATATGCCTCTTGTTTTGACCACAAAATAAGGCAGATGTGAAAGAAAAATATGGAAGGTGCTTCGTGCTATCGAGTACTTGCGCATGCGCATTGTTACTACTCAGTCAGCGTTTACTGCGTCTGTTTACGGCAGACGCCCAAAATTCTAAAAAGAAATACTAATTCATTCGAGTTGAGATCATGAATGTGTTGGGGTAAAAATACCATTCAAGATAACGGTAAGAAAACAAGTCTTTATTTTAAATTAATTGCGCGTCCCAAACTATCTTGATTAGAAAACATTCAGTGCAAATAGTATAATCTGATTAATAAACAACAGACTCTTATGAACCGATTCGTTTTAGTAAATTATAAACACGCCACTCATACTGTATGAGTCGGATCTTTTAATGAATTGTTTAAAACCGTTCTTCAGAGTGGTTACTGAATCATCACTAAATGAACTGCAAATTATGATAATTTGAAAGCACCTTTTGTGTTATAATGACATGTAACATGTAATTCTTTCCATTTATAACCATCTTTTCTTTATTTTTTTCTTTATAACCAATCAATGGTCTAAATATGAAACATTTCTGCCCAAAGACCAAGATAAAGGCTATGGGTTTTGCGTTCTTTTTTTTCTGGTGTTTGCCAAGGCAAATGCTGTTTGGCCATCTGGCATATAGGGCGTTTTCCCGGTGGGTTGACGCATGCAGGGACAAATTCTGTATTGGGCAGTGAAAACCCAATCACAATGCAATATAAATATTGCTTCTGTAAACACGATGTTAACAGAGGCCAGAGACTGGACGCAATAAAAACAGACACAAAGAGGAGAGAACAGATGCATCAGTAGAGAAAATACTGTACAGGCAGAGCAAGCTCACTGTTCGCGATGCTCGAAATATTGGAAAAACATTCGAAACATTGAATCTGAGGTGGAGGTTTATTAGAATTTATTGCTAAATGGCCAAATTAGGATTATTTGAAAGCCTGTTTTAATGACATGTAACACACAATTCTTTCTACCGTGCCTTTTTATGTATTGTAAAAGTAAAACAATTTTATGTAATTTGAGAGACTATAGAAATATTTAGCCAGTCCTGAGCACCACTCACATTTTCTTCAGAATTTTTAGGAGAAACACCTGAGACACTTAAATGAAACTTGATTGGGCACACAATTAAGTCTTGCATTCTATGAATGAGCAACATCTGAGTGATAAAGTTCATATAGCAAACACAGTCCTTGCGTGTGTGTGAGCATGTGACATTTAGAAGTTATTTTGATATTTACACCTCACATTAAAGCAGTGACAAACACATTTTTATTGCAGCTCAGGTACACGCCAGAATTCATCTGAAAGACTTCATGAAATCAGAGTTCTGTAAGCTTTGAAACAATTTTGCATGCTATTGGACCAAAAAAAATGTTTCCAGTATTTTTTTTTTCCAATAAAATGCTGAACATCGGTTTAGTCAAATTTGTAAATTTTGTTCTAATACATATACTAATGCAAGTTTTTTTTAATCCTACACTCTCAGGGGTGGTACCTTTGTACCTAGAGTCCATATTGGTACCATAAAGGTACATATTAGTACCTAAAGTGTACATATTAGAACCTAAAAGGTACAAAAGTGTACCTTTTGAAAAGGTACCACCCCAGTGACAGCTTTTGTACCTTTTTTCTGAGAGTGTAGTTACATATTCATCTTTTTATAATGCTTTTACAATATGTTTTAAGACGTCAATGTCTTATCTCCCAAAACGCCTGTAAATAATCTGGATTATTGCAATCCCCCTTTTTAGATTTTGCCAGTGTTTTAATCCAAAATGCACTGAAGACAAAATGAGCACCAGTGAGATTACTATCTAGAAATGTGCAAAATAAGATGTTCAACATCTGTCCTCAGTTTTAAATACTATATACACTAGCGTTCAAAAGTCTGGGGTCAGTATGATGAATGAATTAAATTGATCAAAAATGACAGTAAAGACAAAAGATACAGATATATATTTCCAAAGAAATACTGTTCTTTTGAATTTTCTGTTGATCAAAGAAAACAAAAATCACCATTTCCACAAAAATATGAAGCAGTACAACTGATGTCAGCATTGATAATAATCAGAAATGTTTCTTGAGCAGCAAATCAGCATTTTAGAATGATTTCTGAAGATCATGTGACACTGAAGACTGGAGTAATGATGCTGGAAATCCAGCTTTGATCACAGGAATACATTACATTTTAACATATAATCAATCAGAAACCAGATATTTTAAATTCTAATAATATTTTACAATATTGCCGTTTTTACTGTAGCTTACTGTAATAAATGCAGCCTTGGTGAGCAGAAGAGACTTCTTTCAAAAACATCTTATTAATGCTAGTGTATATAAATCATCACTCTCTATTCATTGTTTTCCATAATTTATTGTGACTTTATTTATTGTAACACTTATTGTTGTTTTTTTCAAGGTTTGAGTCACACTTCAAAACGTATGAATGTCTTTGCATTAGATAACAAAATAACAAACCAGTTGATCTTTCATTTAAGGAAAATAAGGACAAGCAGACTTGATTAATTAATAGCAAAAATGGCTCAGAAAAATGTCGCGAGAAAAGCAGATTCCACTTGGTTTGATATTTTTGTCATCTGATGCAATGACACAGAGGCTTTTTGAAGTGTCTAAAAACTTTCGGCGACACTGTACTTGTGAACTGCAGCTGATCTGATGGTATTTGATGTTCTGGATTGCTTCTTTGTCATGAAGATTATCAGTGACACTCCTGACATCATACACCAGTTTTTACATTCTTTGATTAAACCAAACCAATGAAAAACTTTTACAAATCAGTGTGTGTTTGACATTTTCTGCTGCCTTGAACAAATACATGAAACCTTAAACGACCTGCCTCATTTTCTCACTAGTGGGCAACAGTTTTCCCGCCTCAAAGGAGAGGAGGTGGGCAACTGGAGCGGGCTCATTAGTTACCCCGATGAAGGAGGGATGAAGCCGGCCAGAAATGGGAGGAAAAGGTACAAACCAGCAACCTCTCAACAACACCACCAACACTCTAGAGAGACAGTGAGAGAGAATGCCACATAGACAATGATCAGCCGCTTGCATGTCTGGACTGGAGACACATCCAATCCCATCAGCCAATCAGACGAGCAGAAATAAACAGCTGTGGCATCTAAAACCAGGACTGATTCGAGTTTCACTGTTAGATTTCCAGGTTAAAAGGTGAAATTAAGCACAGCGATGATCGCTTCAGGACGTATTTTCCCATTCGCTTTCTCCAAAAACATTACATTTTGATATGAAACAAAAAAATTTGAAGAAAGTTTGAAAATCTGAGAAGTTCTTTTTTTATAAGTGTGTGGTTTTGATTACAGTGGAATACTATCTCACTGCATACTGTACAATATACACTGTATTCTAGCACTTTTTTGGGGGGTTAAAAATAGTAAGTGAAATCATTTCTATTCATATTTTCTTATACAGTATTTTTGTCTTGTTTTCCAGCACAAATATCTAAGCATTCTTAAATCAAGATACATTTACTTGAGAAATACGACGGCTTAAGATATGAAGTCTTGCTTTCTGAAAAATCTGTCAAAATTAAGTGAGTTTATGCTTAAAACAAGAACAAATAGCTGCTAATGGGGCAAGAAAAATAATATTGTTTTCCCTTTAAGTTTTATTTTCTAACCCTATTGGCAAATATTTTCTCTTTACATTTCAAAAAGTAGCATGCTAATTTGTATCACTAAGTTTGATTTTGTTGCATTGCATGTTAAATTTAGCAAGTTACATTCAATTATGCTGGAAACTATTGGGGTTATTTTGCATTTTAATTCAGTTTTGTGTAGAAATACATTTTCCCATGCAGTTTGCTTTATAGCATGTTATATGCACAATGAAAAGTACATTTAGCATGCTTTTCTGAACAAAGCCGCTGTACTTAAATGGGAATGAACTCCTAATAATTGATTTTAGGTGAAAATACTATGTTTTCAATTTATTGCAACATTCAAATATGTAAACATTATATTGCTAAACATTCAAAAATATATAAATAATAATGTTGTATTATTGTTGTAATTTGCATTTTAATTGCACATTATATGTGCGCCAAAATTGTAAAATTAGCATGCTTTTCTGAACAAAGCCACCGTACTTGAATGAACTATTTATCTCAGAAAGCATTGCAATGTATATAAACCAATATAAACCAATTAACTATTGATTTTAGGTAGAAACTACTATATTTTTGAAGTTTATTGCAAAATTAAAATATGCAAACTTTATTAAATAAAATGTATTAAATATTATAGGTTATAAAAATAATATATTATGTACATAATTTATATCAATTATATTTGAATTATATCTATAAATGTGTATAAATGATATTTGAATTATATTATAATTTATATGATGTTGTATGGAGGAGACGAATGGGATTTTTACATTGGGGAACCCTGCTCTTGTGCTCTTTTGTGGTTGTCAGTACTGGGACAGGAACTGAAGGGTCATTGAACTCTAAACCTAATCCACTTGTATGCATCTTGACAGATGTGTCCGTCAGAATTTTCAGCATTCTGAGGCTCAGAGCTCCGTAGTTATCACGCCCTGCCTAGCTGATATTCAGAAGAAAAAAAAAGAAAAGAAAAGGTAGGCCACACTGATGGCATCTCCAGTTCACCTTCTTGCCAACCTTCCGTCCCCCCCTTGAGGATGTCTCTTCGTCTTTTCCATCTGGTCTGAGAGGGTCCGACTGCTCATGCTCAGTGCCCAGCGCACCGCCGCTCCGTTTGTGCATGTTGTCTGCAACCTTCCATCCACCCTCAACCTTTGACCTTTGACCCCCATCACCCTTTTCCCAGCTCCCTGAGGTTGGGAGGCTTCCCTTGTGTTCCTCTGGATGTCATGGGTCCCTGTTTCTGTGTCCCATCGTGCATTTCTTAAACCCCTCCACACCCCACCTGTGTGTGTCATGAGCACACTTGAGTGTATGTGTGTGTGTGTGAGTGCACGCAAACGGTTTGTGTAGTGGAGTGTGCGTATGTGTATGCGTGTGTGTCATGCGACTGGATTCCCGCTTGTACATTGCACCGCCTCTCTTTGACCAGAATTTTTTTTTTGTCTTTTACGGTTCTTCTTTTCATTTAAATGATCACAGAAGATTGTAATGTGTCGTCGGGGGTGTTAGACTGATCACACATAAAGAGCGCTCATGATTACCCAGTGTGCACCTCTTCAGGCTACAGCACAGTCACATGTCATGACGTTACTCCAGTCAGAGATGTATGGAATCGCTAAATGTGTTTCACTTTTTTTCACGCTCCTTCACTTTGTTTCTTTCTTTTTTGTCATTGCTCTTCATTACAAACCATTCTTTTAATTAATTAGCTCACATTTACCCACCATAAGCTGTGTGAAGTTAATAGCTTTGCTCCAAAACCCCTAAACAGCATCTTATTTATTATTATTATTATGAAATGCTCAGATTTTTATGTTACAAATAAATTATTGCAATTATTGCAAATATTTAAAAAATAATAAAATAAAAATATTTTGAATAATTGTTGTTTTTATTATTATTATAAAATAATAAGAATAATAATACAATTCAAATAAAAAGGAAATTAATGTTTTTGACATAACAATAATAATATATAGTACAGTAGTATTATTGCAATAATAATGAAGTAAAAAATAATACAACAAAATAATAATATTTAAATAATAATAAAATAAAAGTATTTTAAATAAAAAAAAAAATAATAATAATAATACTCAGCTTTCTATTGTACAATACAATAGTATTGTTGTAATACTAGTTGATAGAATAATAATAAAATAATAACATATAAATAAAAATATATTGAATAATATTTATATTATAAAATACTAATATTAACACTTAAATAATAACAATAATTAACAATAATAAAATGTAAATATAATAAGATAAAACAAATGACTAATATAATAAGACAAATAAGATTATTATTATATAATAATATAATAATAATAAAATTAAAATAATAAAACATTTATAATAATATAATAACAGTTATTAGTATTTAAAATAATAAAAGGTCAAAAATAATAAAAATTATTATAATATAATATAATTTCTTCTTCTTCTTCTTCTTCTTCTTATTATATAGTCATATTGAATGTGAGGCATGTTTTCCTTCTTTTTTGTCGTTAGCTGATCATATGCCTGGCTAATGCTATAAGACACAAGCTTAAGACGGTAAACGGTTAAGAAAGATTTTTGTTACTGTACAAAGCTGTTAGGATGGAAAGTATAATTTAAATCATGTTATTATATAACAAAGAAGAACATTTAAAAAAATGGTGTGGTGCTTGTATACCCTTTTACATAAAACACTGTGTGTGTTAAACCCATTTTATTCTGCTGTAATAGCACCCATTAGCATGGTGGAAGATAGATATACAGGAGGCCTTTGGCTTTGCGAGGGCTGTTAGCAGCCATTTTGGCTCTGATTTCATTTACAGTAGCAGACCGTCCACCATTAAAGTCCATTTAAAGCCCATTAAACCGTTTGTGCATGTTGTCTGCAACCTTCCATCCACCCTCAACCTTTGACCTTTGACCCCCATCACCCTTTTCCCAGCTCCCTGAGGTTGGGAGGCTTCCCTTGTGTTCCTCTGGATGTCATGGGTCCCTGTTTCTGTGTCCCATCGTGCATTTCTTAAACCCCTCCACACCCCACCTGTGTGTGTCATGAGCACACTTGAGTGTATGTGTGTGTCTGTGTGTGTGTGTGAGTGCACGCAAACGGTTTGTGTAGTGGAGTGTGCGTATGTGTATGCGTGTGTGTCATGCGACTGGATTCCCGCTTGTACATTGCACCGCCTCTCTTTGACCAGAATTTTTTTTTTTGTCTTTTACGGTTCTTCTTTTCATTTAAATGATCACAGAAGATTGTAATGTGTCGTCGGGGGTGTTAGACTGATCACACATAAAGAGCGCTCATGATTACCCAGTGTGCACCTCTTCAGGCTACAGCACAGTCACATGTCATGACGTTACTCCAGTCAGAGATGTATGGAATCGCTAAATGTTTCATTCTTTTTCTTCTGCCTTGTTTTTCATGCTCCTTCACTTTGTTTCTCTCTCTTTTTTGTCATTGCTCTTCATTACAAACCATTCTTTTAATTAATTAGCTCACATTTACCCACCATAAGCTGTGTGAAGTTAATAGCTTTGCTCCAAAACCCCTAAACAGCATCTTATTTATTATTATTATTATGAAATGCTCAGATTTTTATGTTACAAATAAATTATTGCAATTATTGCAAATATTTAAAAAATAATAAAATAAAAATATTTTGAATAATTGTTGTTTTTATTATTATTATAAAATAATAAGAATAATAATACAATTCAAATAAAAAGGAAATTAATGTTTTTGACATAACAATAATAATATATAGTACAGTAGTATTATTGCAATAATAATGAAGTAAAAAATAATACAACAAAATAATAATATTTAAATAATAATAAAATAAAAGTATTTTAAATAAAAAAAAAAATAATAATAATAATACTCAGCTTTCTATTGTACAATACAATAGTATTGTTGTAATACTAGTTGATAGAATAATAATAAAATAATAACATATAAATAAAAATATATTGAATAATATTTATATTATAAAATACTAATATTAACACTTAAATAATAACAATAATTAACAATAATAAAATGTAAATATAATAAGATAAAACAAATGACTAATATAATAAGACAAATAAGATTATTATTATATAATAATATAATAATAATAAAATTAAAATAATAAAACATTTATAATAATATAATAACAGTTATTAGTATTTAAAATAATAAAAGGTCAAAAATAATAAAAATTATTATAATATAATATAATTTCTTCTTCTTCTTCTTCTTCTTCTTATTATATAGTCATATTGAATGTGAGGCATGTTTTCCTTCTTTTTTGTCGTTAGCTGATCATATGCCTGGCTAATGCTATAAGACACAAGCTTAAGACGGTAAACGGTTAAGAAAGATTTTTGTTACTGTACAAAGCTGTTAGGATGGAAAGTATAATTTAAATCATGTTATTATATAACAAAGAAGAACATTTAAAAAAATGGTGTGGTGCTTGTATACCCTTTTACATAAAACACTGTGTGTGTTAAACCCATTTTATTCTGCTGTAATAGCACCCATTAGCATGGTGGAAGATAGATATACAGGAGGCCTTTGGCTTTGCGAGGGCTGTTAGCAGCCATTTTGGCTCTGATTTCATTTACAGTAGCAGACCGTCCACCATTAAAGTCCATTTAAAGCCCATTAAAATAAAAACATGAAGCACTGAGCATGTTTTCATAGACACGGTGCCCGAGGCAAGACTGAAAACGGCAAACAGAGACAAATAATGAGAAAAACACTTCCTGATGCAGTCTATACACTTGCTCCTATTTTACAGTTCATTCATTTAGTCCATGTTTGTAATGCATGTTTTCTGTATTTGTGTTTCACAACCAAGGTGAGGATTCCCATTTCATCCATTCAAACCCGTTTTAAGCTGAATGCGTAACAGAATGAACGAGTCTTCAAAGTGGCTTGTCAACAATCCTCAGGTGGAATTCCTATTATAATTGGGAACCAGTGCAAATGAAATCAAACAAGAATCCTGTTTCACACTGCACTTAGGGAGTGTGTAAGCATTTCTGCTCACGAGAGTCAAACCGCGAGTGGGTAGTTCACTGTTGCTTCTCAAAAGACTATATTGCAGAAGACTGTGGTGCTAAATAGGTTCAGTACACCACGCATGGCACAAATAGGCCGTTTTATGCTTTAACCCAGTGATTCTCAATCTGGTGGCCTAAGCACTGCTCCAAAGGGGCCATAAAAAGGCTTAAAAGGATTAAAATCAAGACTAAATATGCTTTCAAATAAACTGAACAACTATCATTTTTATTTAAGAACCACAATTCTCTTGGAAAACCTGAATATACAAGGGAATTTTAAAATTTCTACACCTGGAAAGGTCATGGACATTACTAAAATATTATAAATTGTAATTTTAATGAACGAATGTATGAATGAATAATTTATTTGTTTACTTTTTAACAAGAAATATGTTTTTTAGTTATATTAAACTCAAAGATATTTTATCAGATTGAAATGGCTATTTGTTAGTGTTTATGTAATTATAAAAATATAATATTTAAAATATCACAAAAAGATTAGAAAAGTAAATGTTGGTCAGTTTTAATAATAAATAAATTAATAAATATATTCAGAGTTATTTTAAACTAAAATATTCATGTAGAAATTGCTATTCGTAAAGAATATATATGTAATTTACATTAAATTTTAAATCGTGTAAATTCACTGTAGACCCTGAAGAACATTCAGTTATTGGAATTTTGCGATTTAATTATTTAATATTTAATTATTTTAATATTGAAATATATTTAATTGTAATTAAATATTGTTATAAATCTAATTGTAACATATATACTGGATAAATGTTTGAATGTATTTAATTAAATTATTTTAAACTGCCACTCCTAGTTTCTGTTAAAGAATAAAAAAAGGCTTTATTGAGCAGCTTTGTCATTACTAGAGAAGTACCAGAAATATCGTGAACTCTTCAGATATTGTCATTGACATTGGGGGAGGGAGGGGGGGGGATTCTTGTTTGATTCTATTCGATTTGGTTCCAAGTTGTGACAGAAATCCATTGGCGTTTCTTCAGGATTGTTTGACATGACACATGCAGCGAGAAAGGTCAGGATCTTCAGTTAGGTTCTTCATGGTGGAATCTCAGGTTGTTCCTGCAGTGTGTGTGTGTGTGTGTGTGTGTGTGTGTGTGTGTGTGTGTGCGTGTGATCAGAGGACTCGTGTCTGACTCCGTGTTTTCTGGCAGGTATCTGGAACGCCCCGATGGCTCTTTGGAGTTCAACTCCACTTCCTGCAAGGAACTACGGCAAGAAATCACAGATGTGAAAGTACTGACCATGTAAGTTTCTCTCTCGGATGTCTGTACATACAGAGCAAGCATTCCAGCGGGAGCCAGATTTCCTGCTGAATGTCTCGTCTCGAAGGACAAAACCTGTAAAAAGAGCATCTATTTAAAGAAATACAACATCTGAGCAAGAACACCTCCTTTCCACTCCTTTCTTTGGAGGCTTTAAAGGGGTCATATGATGCCCATTTTCCACAAGTTGATATAATTCTTTAAACAACTTGTGCATGTAGCATCCGATGACCCCTTTAAATAAGCAAACCTACTTGAAGCTGTGACTGCTGCTGTTTTTCTCTTATTTAACTGACTTCATGTGTGCATGTGTGTTTTAGGGTGAAGACATCAGAGCTGTTTGAGCGATGGAGGAACCTGCAGGTGTGTAAGTGGGAGCAAAACAAGGAGCAGGCGGAGAACTTCAGGTGAGTACATCAACATTTTTCTCTTTTATCTCCCAACTTCAGCACAGTCTTAATGGGATTTCTTTTTGAAACAAAGGAATGATGTCATCTCTTTCGATATCCAATAGGATTCTTTTGTTGTAACGAAGCGATGATGTCATCTCTCCCCCTGTCCAATAGAACGTCTCTGTCCCGTTGCTGCAATGCCCCCTCCTTCCTGTTTTCCACAAAGAGAAACACTCCCTCGGGCAGCAAACTGCGTTATGAGGTGGATACGAGTGGAATCTTGCACATCAGCCCGGAGATCTTTAAAATGTTCCCTGATGTGAGTGTCAAATCATGCTTAAAGCACTGGTCTTTGACTACACGAGTTTAGAAGAGCAGATGAAAAAGCACAGATGATTCCTTTTGGAATTGCATCATCATTTAGAACTTTCTAAATAGATTCCTTTAAAATCCCCAGAGTTAAATCAGCTCTGCTCCGAGTACATATTGTCCCAATCTACAGAGTGTTAAAGTAACACTGAAGCCGAGTTAAAGTTAATGGGATAATTAAGCAAAGCATTAGTAAAGAAAACCCGCTGTTAACAATGCTGAAGATGAACAACTTCTGCTCAGGCTTTTAGACATGAAAACGTATCACATAATCCTCAACAGTGGTAACTCGGCTTCAGTGTTACTTTAACACTCTGTAGATTGGGACAATATGTACTCTGAGCAGAGTTGATTTAACTCTGGGGATTTTGCTGTATAGAATTGTTTAGAACATATAATTCTGAGAGGATAAAATGCCCATAAAGGAATCAAAAAGGAAATCTTTTAGGATAAACTTTTATAGCGCCATTAAATATTCCCTTTTTTTTTAGCAATACATTATTTCAATATAATAGAAGTAGATTTCCGAATAAATTCTAATTAAAATTGACAATATTCTATCATAATATTCTAGACCTTTAGAAATGTTAGTTAATCCATTTGATTCACATACGATTCTTATTTGATTTTTTAGGTTTGATGTCAAATTATATTATATTATATTATTTTTTAGTAGAAATTGTTTTTTTTCGAGATTATTCCAATATTATAGATTATCCCAATTTTTAAAAAGCAGATTTCTGAATAAATTGTAATTAAAATATCCTGCATTATATGATATGATATTATATTACATTCTTTTTTAGTAGAAATTGTTTTTTCAAGATTTTTCCAATATTATAGATTATCCCAATTTTAAAAAAGCAGATTTCTGAATAAGATGTAATTAAAATATCCTGCATTATATGATATGATATTATATGATTGAGGCCAAATTATATATGTATTATATTTATATTGTCTGTGTAGCAATGAATAGATACGTATTGTAATGTATTATAACTGTGGTTACAGTAATGAAATCATATAATGCATTATAAGGTGCATTACAAGGCATAATTAATGCATTAAAAATATTTTTATAATGCATTATATACAAAGGCTTTAAGTGTAGTGTTACCAAGTTCTGAATAAACATGACATATTATCTTCTATCAGAAGAGAATAATATTAGTTAATTTATATGATTCACATAAGAGTCTTATTATGTGATTCAATTAGGATTTATTCCAAATTCTAACAAAATTCCAGTAGGAATCCTCAGTAGATTCCATAAGAATGGCTTGACTGCGGTGGAAAAGAAAGTAAATCAAAATGGGTGAACTGATATCTGCATATATGCTGAGATCTGTTTATACAAACACACACACAAACACAGAATTTTTTTTCAGCTGAATCTCTCACATGAAGCAGACACACCCTGACGAACATTACCAATCAAGCATCCTTTTCCTTAAGTATCAAGACAGGCGTTACCTAGCAACCTCTGCAGTGATCACACCCTAGAAACCCTATGCCTGCAACAGTTGCCAAGCAACCATCTCCAAGCAATCATCCCTGTAATCCCATTTGGGTTGCTCCTGTCCTGTTTCTGAATATATTCTCTGCTCTGACTGCAGGACATGCCCTATTCCAAATCCCAGTTTAAGAAATGTGCCGTCATCGGGAACGGCGGCATCATCAAAACAAGCAAATGTGGACGAGAGATTGATGCAGCTGACTTTGTCTTCCGGTAAAATACTGTTGTGTGTGTTTCTCTCTTTAGACAACATGGGAATATATAGAGGGATCTGCTAAACGTCATGTCAAATCTCTCTTTCAGATGTAATATTCCTCCCATCTCAGATATGTACAGTGAAGATGTGGGATCTAAGACTGACCTTGTTACAGTAAATCCCAGCATTATTACTGAGAGGTACACACACACACACACACATACACACACACATATAAATATATAAAAATATTTCATATAGGATAACATAACAGGATTTGCTCATATTTTAAATACCAGTGTCTGGGTGAATCTCACAAAAGCATGTCCATGTTTACATATATATAAATTAAATGATTATTTAAAAAGGCTTAATTTTCTGTATGCAAAATATTAATTAATTCATTCTTATTAATTAATTAATTTTAAGTTTTGGCCAATATTTACCCTCAGTGATCACTACAGTAATGTGTCTGATAGTTTTACCTAGTGTTTTTTTTTTTTAATTCTGATTACATCCTGATAATTCTTGTTATTCTAATATAAAAATGTTACTGTAATTTGTATGTATGTATGTATGTATTTATTTACTTTTTTTATGTATATAAATCAGCATAACTTACAGGTAGCACAACAAATATTACCATGATAAATATAAATACTTTATGATTTAATTAATATATACAGTGGGGCAAAAAAGTATTTAGTCAGCCACCAATTGTGCAAGTTCTCCCACTTAAAAAGATGAGAGTAAGAGTTTGAGGAGGAAATGTGTTCAAATAAGCTTAATTTAAAATAAATTCAAATTAAAAAGTAATAAATAATATTTTTAAAAAGCTTCATTTTATTTAAGCAAAATATTAATTAATTTATGAATTATTAATTTAATATACATATATGAATAGAATAATAATAAACATATATTAATTAATATATTCAATTATATTATTATTAAGAACAAAAACAACAACAACAATAATAAAAATTATTGTTATTATTATTACAGGTCCATCTAATAAATGTCTGCTTCATGCAGAAATACCTATAAATGCTAATGGGATCATTTTGCGTACATACAGTTTGCATTCCTGTAACACAACCATTGAGACACTCGTTTTCTCTCTCTATTTGGACCAGGTTTCAAAAGTTGGAGAAATGGAGAAAGCCATTTTACGACGTTCTGCGGCATTACGAGAACTCCTCAGTGGTTTTGCCGGCGTTCTATAACACACGGAACACAGACGTGTCGTTCCGCGTGAAGTACATGCTGGATGACTTCGAGTCAGCCCGTGGCGTGTTCTTCTTCCACCCGCAGTACCTGCTGAATGTGCAGCGCTTCTGGGCCGTGCAGGGCGTCCGCGCCAAACGCCTCAGCAGCGGCCTGATGCTGGTCACCGCGGCCATGGAGTTATGCGAACAAGTGCATCTCTACGGCTTCTGGGCATTTCCCATGAACCCCTCCGGAATCTTCATAACACACCATTACTATGACAATGTCAAGCCCCGCCCCGGTTTCCACGCCATGCCGTATGAGATCTTCAACTTCATGCACATGCATGCTCGCGGCATCGTGCACGTGCACACGGGCCCCTGCAGGTGAAATGTCCAAGCGTCTCTGCAATCTGATTGGTCCGTTTTGTAGAGCTCCTCCCATTCACTGGCGCTACGGAACTCAGACTTATGTGCGTGTGCGCGAAACGCTGCCTTAAAGGCCAGGCATTTTATTACTACGTGTTTTTTCAATATCGTGTCGGGACAGTTGCAAAACGGTATGTGTTTCCTGTTTGGTGATTTTCCGTAATGGTGTCGTATTTGTGTATCAGAGCAAATATCACGTTTTAAACTTTGCGAGGAGGCGCCAAACCAGGCACAATGCAATAGAACGCAACAGATGAGTTCTGGAAGTAAAAACTTTTTAATGATAAACCTTTTAAGACTGACCTGTTGTGAACTCTGTGGTTATTCATCGATGGTAAATGCTTTTGCTGAAGCCATCTGTTCGCATTAATTCAACGTATTTTTAAAATAATAATGTTTAAAGGTACAGTCATTTTTTTGACTGTACTAAAGCATAAAAATACCATAATATGTTTGCAGACATTTAGGAAACATGCTAAGTTCACATACGTGTTTCTCTGAAAATGCTACAGCCAACAGCCTACAGCTTTGAAATGTGTGTTCTGTGTCAGAATATCTGTTTTTGTTTTGGTCTGTGTGATTCCAGCCACCGCCAGTTTAACCAATAGTATTTCACCACCCTGGATTGCCAGTTGGCAGAAAACACAGCATGTTGTAGCAATGGAAGCCAGCAAACGAACTGGGTCAGAGATCGCAGATCCCAACCTAAAAAGCCTCGGTATTCATCTGAAAAGCTCTATGACCAGAGGAATATTAAAACGCAGATAAATCAACTCGTCAACTCACTCGCCACCTTCCATTGTTAATTGCACTCGTTCTTGTTGAGAGTCCTCAATCTGGCAACCCGCTGAGCGTCCAGCATCTCTCCGGTATTTAGAATTTGGACTGCAGTACCCATTGCAGCCACAAGCTGTCAGTATTACAGACTACACCTTTAATAGCTGAATTCGTTGTGAAAATCTAGCTCCCCCCACTCCCAAAGAACTACGAATGATGTAGTCTGTCAACCTACACGTGTGTGTATATCATAGACTGTATAAAAACATGGACGTCGTGTCCGTGACGTCACCCGTAAGTTCCTGAAGAGCGTTTTTGAAGCTCAAAGTCAAGTCAAGTCACCTTTATTTATATAGCGCTTTTAACAATACAGATTGTGACAAAGCAACTGAACAGCATTGATTAGGAAAATAGTGTCAATAATGCAAAATGACAATAGTAAACACTAATTTTTCAGTTAAAGACAGTTCATAATTGAATTCAGTGATGTCAACATCCAGCTCAGTTTAAATAGTATCTTTGCAATCATGTCAACGATATCGCTGGAAATGAAGTGTCCCTAACTAAGCAAGCCAGAGGCGACAGCGGCAAGGAACCAAAACTCCATCGGTGACAGAATGGAGAAAAAACCTTGGGAGAAACCAGGCTCAGTCGGGGGGCCAGTTCTCCTCTGACCAGACGAATCAAAGTGGGCGGAGCTGGCCGTCGCCATCTTGGTAGCGCGTCACCGCGCGTCACTCCCGGATAATCGAAAATAGGCAAAGAGGCGGGAGCTTGTTGCTGAAACCACGCCCATCTAGCTCAACGGTGGTGGCAATCCACCTGTCACTCAAGTGGCCACGCCCTTATTGCATTTTTTCATTTGAAAGTATTACAACTGATCCTAAACTAGCTCACAGCAAAATTAATATTAACCTCACAGAAAACACTCAAAACAACACTCAACCACTCCTAACCACTCACAAGATGTAGACCGATTCTGTCCAGATCTTAAATAAACAATGTCAAGATTATCCATTATAAATTTAAGTGGATTTATTATGGTATTCATTGTGTGTTATACGTAATCATACTCTTAAAAGTTATAACCACAAATGCGTAAGTATTATAATGTATTATAAATGTTATGATTATTTAGGAGATGATACAACATATTATTAAGCTTTTTTATAGTGCTTTATGCATTAATTATAATGCCTTAAGAAAACTCTTATAATGTATTATAAACACAGGCTTCATAGAAAGTGTTACCGGATTGACAAACAATTGAGGAAAGAAGAGAGAACATTCAGTTTGTGGGTTTTGCTCTTATATGCTTCAATTTGGAGTTTGGAGTTAGATGTCAGTAACATGATTATTCTGTTTGGTTCTCTCTCTCTCTCTACAACCCCAACAGTGCATACGTGTTAAATCAGAAATATATATTACAGAGTTAAACATGTTAAAGCAAATTTTTCTTATTTAAGTCTCCCCTTTGGGTTAAACTGTTCTGGAACAGTGTTGTAAATCCAACTTAACCACTGATTTGTAGTCGTGTCCTCTTTAGGAAGACCAAACAAAGTAGTTTTGCTTTCACAACAAAAAACACGGCGGCCTAGTGTGAGCGGAAGCCGCGGCTTAGCGTGCGCTGAGGCCGGGCTAGCGTGAGCTGAGGCGGCGGGGTTGAGAACGGTGCGCCCGGCAGATTCGACGAAGGAGCGGCAACCACATGTGACGACCCCGGGCTGGACTCCGCCTCGTCCACGGTGAAAGCCGATCCGGCGATCCACAGCGTGAAGTTGATGTGTTTCCTCAGCGCCCAGCACGGATCAGCTCTAGGCATGACGAAGCGGATATCGTCCTCTTTTGGAAGGCCAAACAAAGTAGTTTCGCTTTCACAATGAAACACACTGCATCTCCACAACATGGCGGCGGCAGCAACAATACTACAGCGAGAATAAAAGTCACACCTCCTTTCTTTGCGTGAACATTTGTGCGGTGTTATGCAAATCTTCCCACATCGTGACGTAGACATGTGGGGGCATGTTAGAACGAGCCGTTTTAGGTAGGCGTGGTTGACTCTTAACTTTTATAAAGAATATCTCTGGATTTCAGATCGTAATGTATATCCAGGTCAACATAAACATGTTTGAAGGATCGATCCTGAGAATCTTAAAAAAAATCTACTTTGCTTTAAGATGTGAAGAGCCAGTGCTGCCTCTCTGTGTGTATTTGGCCACTCTGAGCTTATTTTAAGGGTTTGGGGTTGATGGAGCTTCCTCTGTGTCTGGGTGGGTCCACCTCAGGCTGCACTCCTGCTGCCGCTGACATATCTGTGGGGTTTATTAAGAGAATGACAAGTCTATCAGGCCCCATAAACAGGCTCTCACGGGCGGTAGATCTTTTGTTACTTTCAGGGACGGGATCATCAATCTTGCCGGCGCTCTGCTCTCTTGAGTTGTTGATGGCAAACACAGATTCTTCCCACTCCCTCTACTCTCCTCCTCGCTTCAGCTGGTCTCTCGCGTTGAATTCGACAGATATGACTGTCTCGGCAGTGGTGGAGCTCAATGACTTGACGGGCCACCGGCCACCGAAAGGTGGAAGCTTGGGAAAATGCAATATGTTGATATCGTCCTCTTTTGGAAGACCAAACAAAGTAGTTTCACATTCACAACGAAGCACACAGCGTCTTCACAACATTGCGGCAGCGGCAACAATACTACAGTGAGAATAAAAGTTACGCCTTCTTTCTTTGCGTGAACATTTGGGCGGCGTTATGCAAATCTTCCCACATCGTGACGTAGACATGTGGGGGCGTGATAGAACGAGCCGTTTTAGGTAGGTGTGGTTGACTCTTAACTTTTATAAAGAATATCTCTTTGGATTTGAGACTTTAGTCTTTGCAACTTTACAGATCTTCTTTATGCACCAAGAGCTTGTAACACTCCAAAGAGAAAGGACAAATTTAAATCGCATCATATGACCCCTTTAATTGGTGGAACATTCTACAAGCTTCCATTCTATAATTCAGTGGTGTAATTTCTTTGTTACTTTGAAAATGTATTTTTACAGTGAAATGGACACTGGATTTATTCTAAATGCATAATTTAACCATTACAGCATCTGAAAAATATTCAGTTTCCTTGTAATGAATCTCAGCATAGTTCACCTAAAAATTAAAATTCATTACTCAGTATCAGTATATATGAATCAGAGAACGAATCGTTCATTTGAGTCGGTTCTTTTCAATGATCCGGTTTACAAATCAGACTGGACACAAACAGGAGGGTCAGATGTAAGTATATTAGCTGGTCTGACCCGTTTGTTCTCTCTACAACAGGCTGTTTAGTGAAGAGTGAATTATTTAACATGTTGTGTGTTATATGTGTGTGTATTATGACAGCGCTTTGTCATACCTCCGCCTCCTGGTCAGTGATAGTAAGACTACAGTAGCCTATGTGCCCACAAGATGTCTCTACATTTGCAAACTAAAATAAGTTGAATGAAAAAGAAAGAAATGGTGAGTTATCTTCTTTCAGATGAATAGGGATGATGGTTTGTTGTGGTACAGGGTCAGGACTGCAAATGTCCTAAATACAAGCATATATAATCCTGACAAACACGCACCATCTTTGCTGTCTGAGGTAATGTGTGTGCGTCTGAGGGAGAGATAAGAACGTGTGTATGCGAGAGATATGCTGTGTAAATGAGCTGGTGTGTGATCCTGTGTTTATCAGATGATAGCAGTATCAGGTGTTAGTAATACAGCT
Organism: Sinocyclocheilus grahami; assembly: GCF_001515645.1. NCBI lineage: Eukaryota > Metazoa > Chordata > Actinopteri > Cypriniformes > Cyprinidae > Sinocyclocheilus > Sinocyclocheilus grahami. The sequence continues at coordinate 62,554 of NW_015505444.1, read as the reverse complement.
AATGGCAGGAGTTAGAATTAACATGTCGTCTCAAGAGAATTTCTTATGGGTTCAAATTGTTATTCACTCACTTCAGAATCAGACAAAGACTAAACCAATCTATACACACCTAGGTTAGTAATATCCTCGCACAAAAATTAGCAGTAGTATTAGTTTTCTCCTGTCAGTACAATTCTGCATTTGATTTGTACATACCTGTATGTGTATAATTTCTCATATTGTCTATAGATAATGATTGGTAAATAAATAAATATAAATATTTAATGTCTGAAAATAACAGACCTATCTGTAATGTTTTGCTATGTATGTATGCTATAATTTCTCAGCAGAAATGTTTATAAATGTATGGGTGTCTTGGAGTTATTTTCTAACTTTATAGGCATTATTGCAAATTTGCTGAAATTTGCTGAAATGAAATGACAAAAATCTTCAAATTAATTATATTATACATACATACATACATAGGCTACACACACACACATATATATATATATATATATATAGGCTAGTGAAAACACTAGCAGTGCCTGCAGAAAAAAAACACCTTACATAGGTGTTTATAGGGTGGACTATGACTTGACAACTACTCAGAACTCCTTAGCGACTATCCAGAACACATTAGCAATGCCCTGGCAACCACTCACAACCCTCTAACATTGTAAAAGTGAGTTTTGAACAGTCGAGAAAATGTAAAAATAGGTCTTTATGAGCTGTTCTTTGTGTTTATTTTCACACACAGGTGTTTTAGAGCGACTTCTTCCACTTGCGTTTTCAGCCAGAAGGCAATTTGCCTAAATTAGGAGCCCGATCTTCTTTATTGCCTAGGTTGGGTAAAGCATGTTAAATAGTTTGACCATGTTAATCCAGTGGCACTAACTTATTTATTTGTGTTAATGAAATCACTGTTAATTATTCACAAGTGTTAGTGAAGCATCTTTAATTATCTGTTCTGTAAGACTCTCTATTGGTGTATCTTCTTTCTCTCTCTCTCTGTCTGTCTGTCTCTTTCTTTGTTATAGTCTCTCTTTCTTTTTCACCCCATTACTTTTTTCTATTGATGTGCCTTTTGAATTGGACAATGCACATAAATGAGCTTTTATTTCCTTTGATGTTGTGTTTATGTATTTTTATAAACATATGCCATATATAAGTTTGTGTGCGCATATAAATGTACGCCGTGCTTTAGTAAAGCGATCCCCAGACCATGAATAATGAATGCTGTGAGGCCCAGCCCCCATCTCTCTCGCTGTCCTCTCCGTTTTCATTTGCTTTCTCTCACAGATCATGTGACCACACTGAGCATAGTAATTATTCATGAGCTCTGTGCCGCACCGCGAGACCTGCGCGAGAGAGCCTCCGGCTCCGAGCTGAGGCCCCGCTCCAGCTGCACGCAGGGGCCCATCGGCTGGCGCGGGTCAGACGGCGACACCTTACACCGCAGACGGCGAGGAAACACTCACCCTAACCCCGCCACACTCCGGATGAATAAAAGATGCCCACAAAAGAGAAAAAACCAACAGAAACCGAAGATAGGGATGACGAAGGAGAGGAGAAGGAGCCAACGGCAAAAGAAAAGAGTAAGAGGGACGCAAAGACAAGACAGAAGAGCTCCGAGGAGAAGATAGAGAGTGCTGAGACACCTACAGAGAAGAGACAAAAGAGTGAATCTGTGAAAGAGAAAAAGAAAAAGAAGAAAAAAGAAGATGTTGAGGTGACAGAGAATGACAAAGGGACGGATGAGCAGAACAACAATGAGCCCATCAGCAAAGAAAAATGGACCTCAAACGAGGAACGGGGGGTAAGGAAAGAGAAGAAAAAGAAGAGTAAACCATCTGAAAGCAAAGAAAGACAAGAAGACATGGGGTCCAAGGAGAAAAAGAGCAAAGACGGCAAGAAAAAGAAGAAAAAGTCGGCCGAGGAGGAGGAGGAGGATGAGGATGCTGTGCAGGAGGAGGCGGAGGAAGAGGAGGATAAGAAGAAGAAGAAAAAGGATAAAAAGAAAAAGAAGGGTTCTGACAGCGACGAGGAAAAGAAAGCAAAGAAAGGGAAGAAGTCAAAGGTCAAACAGGTGGATTATGCTGAGGTCTACCAGGAAGAGCTGCTGAGCTATCACACGGAGGAATCGGATGATCAAGAAGATGAATTCAACAAAAAGAAAGGTAGACTCTGGAAGAGGATTCCCCTTCTGTTCTTCTTTTTATTCTTATCAGTCTTTATAAAGAGAAAACTAGATCATCTGAGGTTTTCCCAAACCATTTTGTCAGATTTTAAGGCATTTATTTATTTGAAAGGATAGTTTGCTCGAGGAAGTCATCATTTATACTCACCCTCATGTTCCTCCAAACATTATGGTTTACTGGGAGAGAATGTTATGCAAGACATGCAAGTAACCATGACCTTTGAGCTTCATGAAGGACAAAAAAACAGAAAAGCACCATAAACGTAGTCAATACTGAAATTTCAGAACTTGGAGAAGATTATCAATGATTGACTTTTTTCTTACACAAAGCTATCATACGCCTTCTGAATGAATTCAGTGCAAACGTCATATGGACTACTTCTATTGTGCTTTTGTAGTTCTTTTTGTAGCTTGGCAGCCATGGTTGATGTTAATTATCCTCCGAAATATCTCTTTTTGTTGTTCCTTATTGGCATTGATGGTTCCATGAATAACTTTTAATATTCATAGAACCTTTCCAGTGCAGTTCTGGAAATAGTGAAAAAGGTTCTTCAGATTTTTAAAGTGTTCTTCAGACTAAGAAAAAATGTCTCTGGGGAACCAAAAATGGTTCTATGATATTGCTGTGAAAACCCTATTTGGAAGCTTTTTTCTTTGTAGAGAGATGCAGGTTTGGAACAACGTGAGGGTGAATAAGTGACAGAATTGTCATTTGTTAATGAACCATCCTTTTAAATGAGCAAACTGCATTTGGAGACTTGCTTAAATGTGGAGCCACAGCACAAACTGTCTGTCTTCTGGGGATGAACTGTCTTTCTCTCTCTCTTACTGTGTCCGTCTCTTTCTCTGCTTTCACTCTCAGTCAGGCACCCCCCTTCTCTTGGTTTCTCACAGGTTGGATTTCTTTTAACCCTGGAACACCTCTTATTTGATTACTTGAATGTTGGAGGTTGAACAACGAAAGTAGAAATAGACGAAGGACAAATGGAGACAGAAAGGTTCTTGAATGAAGTTACTATACACTTTTAAAATAAAGTTTTTTTTATTGGCATCAGTGGTTCCCTGAAGAACGTTCAACATCCATAAAACCAAAAATACTATTTAGATGTTTAAATTGTTCTTCACATAAAAAAAGACTTCTTTTAAGAACTTTCAACTGAAAGGTTCTTTGAGGAACCAAATAAATGGTTCTTCTATGGCATCGCTGTGAAACCAGCCTTTTGGAACCTTTATTTTTAAGAGTGAATGGAGATTAAAAATGTTCTAGTTGTTCTGCTTGCAATAATCCTAATTGGAATTTTATGTTTCAGAGTGTCAGTATCTGATTTGCAGTCAAATTCTGATCGTTCCATTAACGTCCAGTCAGAGAACCTTCCGGATTTCACATTGGCAAGCAACTCTAGAGGTCTCTGATTGGCACAGCAGAGGCGTGTCTGGATTGACTGATTATTACGGTGTCCTGGCAGCAGGCTATCATGAGAGAACAGCGGCGGGCAATGGGCCAATAGTGGATTTGAATCAGACGGGCACCTCTCTATGGCCTGAAACATTATACTCTAATCGGCCTTTTCATGGAACCATCAAAACCTCATTCAGCACGATGGACGGCATGCTGTCAGGTTCAGTCGGGCGTAGCACGTCGGGTTGAGGTTATCGCTTAGCACCGATACAGGGGTACCTTACCCTGGCTGAATCAAAAGCTGATCAAAAATGTAAAAACCTGCAAAGCTGGTTTATGATCATTATGATCTGATTGCAGTATATATCTATAAATTCTATAAATCCATTGTGCTGAATGAGGTTCTGAAGTTTCCATAAAATTTCATCATTTACTGTTTTAAATAATCATATAGCATATTTTAATGTTTCGATGAAATTTTTTTGTTTATATATATATATATATATATATATATATATATACCGTTTGACCAATTCATAATTCATTAATAGAGTTCACATCAGAAGCGAACCCGAGTTGCGCACCCGAGTTCAGAAAACAGCGTTCACATTATCCAAACGAACCGAACTGTGACGTCAAACAAACCCGGGTGTGCACCAAAAGTGCTAGTGTGAAAGCACCCTAAAAGAAACTTAACATGTTCCAAATGAACCCTGTTTGAACGTTACTTCTAGACACACTGCTCCTCAGGTTCAGACATGCATTTGGTTGTCCCAGGGTCTTGCAGAGGTTCAGAGAAAGGTAGAGGTCACGTGGTGAGCATCAGGGCTATGTCGTACTCTCACTCCATTAACATGGCTAAGTTACAGAGATATTGCTTACAGCAATGCATCTTATACAAACGTGGGTGAGCTTAGAATAGCAGGTTGTTGGGTTACACAGGATATACCTGAGCACTACGTATCTGAGACTACAGCCCTTCTTATGTCATTCAAATGAAAACAAGATGCTTTCTTTTGTGGAGAGTCAGGTATAATTGGTTTACAGAATGCTCTCTTTCTCAGTGTACGAGGTGGTGACCATCACAGGGGATGTTAAAGGCGCTGGGACTGATGCTAATGTATTTGTCACCATGTATGGAGAGTTTGGAGTGACTCCCAAAGTTCACCTGGCCAGCAAGTAAGTTAAGCTTCAAATCTGCATCTCTACATGGCGATGTTAATTTGAAAGGGTTTCCAGATGCACATTGACATGCACAAATCTGTTCCCTGAAAATGATCATTTGTCATTATTAGTATTAGTATTATCAGTATTCAAGGAATAGTTCACCCAGTAATGAAAATTTGTTGAAAATGTACTCTCAGGCCATCCAAGATGTAGATGAGTTTGTTTCTTCATCAGAACAGATTTGGAGAAATGTAGCATTACATCACTTTCTCCCCAATGGATCCTCTGCAGTGAATGGGTGCCGTCAAAATGAGAGTCTAAACAGATGATAAAAACATCACCGTAATCCACAAGTTTTGACTGTCTTGTGAAGTGAAAAGCTGCATGTTTTGTAAGAAATCTATTTATTAAGAATATTCCATTCCATTATATTGCTTTCTCCAGTGAAAAAAAGTTGTCTGAATTAGGAGAGAAATATGCACAGATCAAGCACCGTTTACAAGTGAAAAACAGTTCTAAACAAATATGTTGATGAATTTTGATGTGAGAGGACAGCAGGATGTGGACTTTTTCACTGGAGGAACCGTTATTATGGATTATGGACTTTTTGGCTGGAAGCGACAGTTTCAAGTTAAATCACTATAATGATAGATTTGTTTCTTACAAACATGCAGCTTTACTCCTCTCAAGATATTAATTGATGGACTGGAGTGGTGTGGATTACTTGTGGTGTTTTTATCAGCTGTTTGGACTCTCATTCTGACGGCACCCATTCACTGCAGAGGATCCATTGCTATGTGATGCTACATCCCTCCAAATCTGTTCCCATGAAAAATCAAACTCATCTATATTTAGGCTGGCCTGAGGGTGAGTAAACATTCAGCAAATTTGACATTTTTGGGTGCAGATTATTGGAGTACATTTTACAAGAAAATACTGTTTTAGTCGATCCAGAATTTCATGTTTAATTCAATGTGTTACTTACCATTTCTTAGTAATTATTTGTTATTATCACTAGTGATTTCTGAGCGAAAATTGTTTCAAAGGAAATCTACACAACTTTATTTTTTTTCAGGGTAGTGCAAAACTAGAAATGTCTGTGGATTTTGAAAGGAGAGTGCGTATATGCCATGTTAATTGTTTAATTCTGTATTCTTCTCTAATCTACAGCACAGAAAAGAGGTATAACTTTAACATGGCCACCTCATCTGCTCGTGTGTGGCCGTGCATTGCTTTTTGCACACAGTGCTGTACAAGAGAACATCCTGTGTGCTTTGACCATGACATTCACACCATCACATCTTTGGGAAATAGATATTGTTTTCTTAGTCGGGCTATACGATTATTCATGAAATGAATTATTCATGACATGAGTTTTAATCACGCTTGGCTCATCCATCACACACAATGCCATGGTGAAGCACAGGATCTGCTCTCCTCTGTACAGCATCACCACGGACATTCATCTGAAGGTGAAGAGATTCATTTGACTTGCTCATTGAACCAATGAGAGGGTACAGTCATATGACATCACTTCCTTTTGTGGTCTTACACATCTGATCACGCCAAACAGGTAGGCTACTCATAGAAATCTCCACACATACGTAATGTCCCATGTATGTGTGTTGATTTTTTTATGAGTACAAAGAGAGACCCCTCAAAATTCTTCCTATACAGTAATCGATCGTCCTGATCAGTGCTGAAATGATTCAGAAATGAATTACTAATAGGAGAGTTTTTACTTGCTCAGATGAATGTCCAAATGGTTAATGTTGCATAATGACTCATAAAACATTACAAATGCAGTAAAAAGGCCAGAAATGGAAATCAGATGAAGCTTCAGAAAAGTTTAGAAGAAAATTGCACAGTGATGATGAACAATTAATTATATTCATAAATCATTTGGAAGCTTAGTTTGTATGCCTCCAAATGTATGATTTTCAACCTATTTGAGAAATGTGTTTGGGTAGTCGGGTGCATCTCACGAAACTTGTCAAGAACATGTCGTTAAATTTCACCCCAATGGACCCTTTTCACATTTCCAGGGGTTCTCAGAAGTGGAAGCTTTTATTTTTAAGATTTTGTACATTGACAATTTTCATGACATGTTTTCACGGGATTCATCCAGTCAGCAAAAGACTCATTTATTAGGTAGATCTGTTCAGTAACTCCTCCTCAGAGAGTTTCAGCAGAGTAGAATAGAAGTGGTTTTGGACTTTAATTCTTTCCGGCAGTCAGAATGCAACATTTTGGAATCGAGATGATATTTAACAGAATCTCTGAATCTGTCTAAATGTCATCATTTCCAAAGTTTGCTGGTGCGTTTTCAGCGTGCTTATCTCAGGTGAGATGTGTGTTGGTTTCACCGCATCGGTAAGTCCGTGTGTATGTGTGTGAGACATTTGGCAGTGTGAGTGGATGTGTAATTCATACTGGGTGATTTTTAATTCATGCATATCGCATTTTGATTAGAGAGATGCTTTTACCGAAGCCAACGCAAGAGACTGTAGAGCGATATGTGGATCATTGACAGATGGTTCTTTCTCATAAACGCACACTTCTGCATAGTAATTTCCAGATGTTGGTGCATTAGAACGTTAGAAGCTTGATTGAGTATCACAGTAAATCATTTATTTTTGAGTCTATTCACAGGTTTATTTCTATTCATTTTAGGAGCAGAACAGCCTTTGAAAAGAACAAGACTGACGTCTTTCGGATCAAAACGCACAATGTTGGACCAATAAAGAAAATTAGGTACAAATACGTCTGTATACATCGAAGAGTAACTACCTTAAAGGCACATCTTAAAATTTAGAACGATATATGTCTTGTGATGTACTTCCTGTAATGCAGAATCGAGCATGACAGCACTGGCATGAGTGCCAGTTGGTTCCTGGACCGGGTCATCGTGACTGACATGAACAGGCCACACCTCCGATTCTTTTACGCCTGCAACAATTGGCTGAGCAGAGACGAGGGGGACGGACTTACTGTCCGATATCTGTTGGGTAGCCTGAACCCCATGGACATCCCAAAACGTATGTTGTGACCTTTTATTTACAATACATGCTTGCAAAACAGAGAGCAAATAAAAAAATCCATTATTTTATTTTATTAAATTTTATTTAATTTTACCTGAAAAATGTGCCACAAATCTAGTCAAAACTTCTTTTTTTTTTTGTTAGACAAATTTCTTGCCAGTTATAAAACATGATTTTAGGTTAAACCGTTTTTATTTAATTTAATTTTATTTAATTTTACCTGAAAAATGTGCCACAAATCTAGTCAAAACGTTTTAATTTTTTTATAGACAAATTTATTGCAAGTTATAAACCATGATTTTAGGTTAAACTGTTATTTTATTTTATTTTATTTTACGTGAAAATGTGCCACAAATCTAGTCAAAACTTTTTTTTTTTAGACTAATTTCTTGCAAGTTATAAAACATGATTTAAACTGTTATTTTATTTTATTTTATTTTTATTTATTTCTTTGCCATCTGGTCAAACTTTGATTTCCTTGAACATTTTTTAATTAGACACATATTTTTTACAATGATTAAACATTTTGCATTAGACATTAAAATTCTGTCATTATGTATTTGTCCTCAATAGGTTCCAAACCCATGTCACTTTCTTTCTTTCCTTCTTTCTTTCTTCTGTGAAACACAGTCCTTAGTCAGCCCATATACGACAGACCAGTCAGTCAGTATACATACACACATTAACACTACATAAATAACACATGTGCATTGCATGACAAACTGTCATTTTCCCATTGAGACCTTTAGCATAGGTAAAGTATCTCAAACAAGATATTACAACTCTCAAATAAAAACACTACTAATAAAAAATGCCATATAATCTACAGATATACTTCACATCTTGCTCCATATAAACCATAGATAACATCACATAGGTCATGTGATCATGATCATAGATGATGCATGCATACAAAGCATCACCAGACTCAGGTTGCATACAAAGGATTAGGAGACATTTAGTAGTAGAGTAGAGTTTCAGACGGGGATCACAATATCACCAGTCCAACATTCCCAGAGACCACAGACAATATAACATTACATTCCACAAATAGGAGAAAGACTAGATCTACCAGCTGTTTCTGAGAAAGAGCTCACTGGTGGTTTTTGATGCTCCATGGTTTTTCAAAAAATACCATGGTGGAATGATAGTCAATGCCCAAAAATACGTGGTGCATGCAAAAAAATTATGGTAACATGTTTTGTCTTATATACTGTATGTGTTAATGTGTGTGTCTGTTCATATATTGCAGAGAACAAGTACATAGCCAGTGTCTTCACAATGGATGCTAAAGGCAGTGGGACCGACGCTGATGTCTACCTCAGTGTTTTCGGCGAGTTTGGGGATACAGGTCACTAAAATCAGTCTGTGTTTTTGTGTGTGTTATTTTATGTTGCAAAAAACACACAAAAGGTCAAACTTTAATTGCCTAGAACCAGTGTTGCCAATTTAGCTACTTTGTAGCTAGATTTAGCGACTCCCCCTCCCCCTTTGAGACTTTTTTCAAAAGTTAAGGGACAAATATAGCAACTTCTTGGACAAACCTTATCTTAAGTTCTCATTTTGCCAACTGATCTACGTTCACCTTTATATAGATCAGCGAATTTGACATTATGAGGTCATCTAGTGACATTTAGCTACCAGTTTTAGCTACTTTCAATTGAAAGCAGTTGGCAACACTGCCTAGAATTTTTTTTATTATTATTAGACATATTTTCATATTACAATTATAAAACATGCTTTTATGTTAAACCGTGAGACTATTTTATTTTATTACAATAAATTTTTTAATTAAACATACAGTATTTCTTACAATTACAACACACATATTATTTTATTTGAACTTATTTATTTATTTTTTAATTAGACACATTTTTTTACACTTTCAGTACTAAAAACAGTCAATGTTTCTAAGTGTATGTGTTAGTTTTGTTAGTTTTTACTTGTTGTGATGACTGCAGGAGAACGAAAACTGGCCAGTGATGGAAAAGACAATTTTGAGCGCGGTAATGAAGACAAATTCACCATCGAAGCACCAAATCTTGGCAGACTTCGAAAAATCACCATCGGACACAATAACAAGGGGTCTTCTGCTGGCTGGGCATGTGATAAAGTACACAAACGCACTTTTCATATCTTCATGAAGAATATATTTGTCTCTGTCCTCTGTTATTAATATGATGTCTTTGTGTTATGGTGATGTGATTTAGGTTGTAGTAGATGACATGGGGAATAAGGAGGTTTATGATTTTCCTGTCAATGCTTGGTTTGACATCTCAGAAGGGGATGGCAAAATACAAAGAGATGTGCTTGCCGGAGCCACGCAGCCAATGTGTAAGAGCAAACGTGTGTGTTTGTATGTTAGGATAAGTGCATCTGATTATAACTGACCTGGATTTGTTTGTTTGTTTATGTGCGTGTAGCGATTGTGTATAACGTACAGGTGATGACGGGTGATATTCGTGGAGCCGGCACTAACTCTAAGATCCACTTTGTCATGCACGGTCGTAAAGGAATTAAGAACAGCGGTAAGTTGTTCCTGGAGGGCGGCACGTTTGAGCGCGCTCAGATCGACATCTTTAACGTCGAGCTGCTGGAGCTGCTCAGCCCGCTCAGCAGAGTCACAATCGGACACGACAACGCTGGGATCAGCTGCGGCTGGTATTGCGAAAAGGTGCGTGCCAGGGCTATAAGGTGCTTTGAAGCTTTCATTACTTATTCATACATACAGCGTGTGATCTGTCGCTCTCTTTCTCTCACAGGTGACGGTATACTGCCCGTTCACAGGTTTAGAGCAGGTATTTCCCTGCGGCAGGTGGTTGGATGAAGATGAGGGTGATGGACTAGTGGAGCGAGAACTGTATGAGATGGTCTCACTCAGACAGAAAAAGCAAAAGAGTGAGCAAATTATCAAACTCTTCCCCTGTCGAAGCAATCAGGGGTAAAGTTCACTAAACATGCTGTATTGCAGTGTAAAGACCTGCATCTTATTCGCTAACCACCTACAATCCAGTGCAACTTGACACTAAATGTGACCCTGGACCACAAAAAAGAAATAAGGTTCAATTTTTTAAAATTGAGATTTATAAATCAGATGGAAGCTGAATAAATAAGCTTTCCATTGATGTATGGTTTGTTATGATAGGACAATATTTGGCCGAGATACAACTATTTGAAAATCTGGAATCTGAGGGTGCAAAAAAATCAAAATACTGAGAAAATCACCTTTAAAGTTGTCCAAATGAAGTTCTTAGTAATGCATATTACCAATCAAAAATTAAGTTTTGATATATTTACAGTAGGACATTTACAAAATATCTTCATGGAACATGATCTTTACTTAATATCCTAATGATTTTTGGCATAAAATAAAAATCAATAATTTTGACCCATACAATGTATTTTTGGCTATTGCTACAAATATACCCCAGCGACTTAAGACTGCTTTAAGACTGGTGCAGGGTCACATATGTGCTGTGTTGTGTTTAAGCTAAATTTAAAAGTTATTGTCATTCTTTTAGTTGATGCAAAAATAGTAAAATCAATTGTGAAATAAAATTAGATTCATTAAAAAAAATGTATGATAAATAATGTTCATTAAAAAGTAAATCAATAATAAAATAAAATAATTTTATAAAATGTGTTAACATCAATATTAAAATAAAATTATATTCCTAAAAATAATCAAATTTACAATTAAATAAAGGTATGTTCATAACAAATAATAAAATAAATTATATGAATGAAAATAACATTAATGATAAAATGTATAAAAATAATAAAATCAGTGATAAACATTTTATTATATTCATAAAAATAACATCAATAATAAAATACAATTATATTCATTATTAATGATGAAATCAATAATAAAATAAAAATAATATTCATAAAATAATAACAACAATTATATTAATAAAATAGTAACATCAATAATAAAATAGTTACCTTCATAAAAAATAATAAAATGAGTATTAAAATTAAATTATATTCATAGAAATAACAACATTAATGATACATTTATCTTAATAAAAATAATAACATCAATAATAAAATGAAATTCTAATCTCAAAAAATGATAACATTTAAAAGTAATATTGAATTGACTCTTACACCGTCAAGACACACAAATTGATCTTTTCTGCATGTTTCTCAGAATTCCCCTGGTCTCTGTGGATCTGGACGTCTGAGATTAAAGGTGCAGGCACAGATGCCCAGGTGTTCCTGCAGGTGTACGGAGAGAAGGGCAAGAGCGACGAGATGAAACTCGAGAGCAAATCGGACAGTTTTGAACAGGGACAGTGCGACAAGTTCATTGTATGTCTGTGTGTGTTTTTATCGTTGTGTCTCGTTCTATAAATATACAGTGGTCCCAAAACATATTTGTAAACTAAGTGTCAGTTTATCTGTGTCATTACAGTAGATATATCAGTTGATAAGTTTGATGTTTTAGTTCTAATGCATTGCCCAGAACTTGAAAATGTTGAATCTTATCAAAATACGTTTTTGTATTTGACATTTTTGCCATTGCTCTAGATTGAGATGGCCGATATCGGGAAGATACGCAAGCTGAGAATTTGGCACGAAAAGAGGAATCCTTTCTCTGGCTGGCATCTTGGCAGGGTGAGAGACCTGCACTACGGTCTAGTGCACTATTACACAGAAACAATTTGTCCAGTTCACACTGTAATCATGATGTAAGCAAGCATTCTTCGTGTTTTCTCAGCTACTTGTACTGGTACACTTAAAAATGATTTGTGCACTTTGCTGCTAAACGTAAATGTATTAGTGTTTCACATGTGAGTCTGCAATCGAAAGAGTTCAATATGAACTCAAACATCTCTCATCAAAGTCCAAATGATCTATGCTATATACATACATTTTATATAGCTTTATATTCTTTCTGGATGTTATATCATCTGTTTCTATTTGTATTTCTTCTAATCAGTTCTAGGAGAAACAACTGAGACAACGTTGATATTTAAGCAAAATACAAAATTCTGTAATGTGTCCTGAGCTCTGTGCCATTACATTTTCTTCTTGGTTTTTCTGTATAAAGGTGACATTGATGAAGACCCTTACTAGGGAGAAATGCTCATTTGTTTGTAACCGTTGGTTGGACATCAATGAAGATGACAATGAGATCGTTAGAGAGCTGCCAGCTACTGGAAAACTTGTGCCAGAAGCTTTACCACGTGAGAGAACCACAAAACACATTCATTCTCTCTTAAAACTTCTAATTAGTGCATTTTTAAGTATCACAAAAACTTCTATTATTAATTTTTAGGAAAACCATTTACATGTATATACTGGTGCTTTAAAGGGGTCCTATTATGCTCTTTTACAAAGTCTTGATTTTGTTTTGGGGGTGTATTAGAACATGCTCTCATACTAGGTTGTTCGAAAAACACATTATTTTTCACATATTTTACATTATTACAACCTCTCTCTCCCCAGTCTGGCATGAACGGCTAGAATAGTTCCTGTATCAAATGAAGGCCCGCCTTCTGAAACACGAAATGTGCTGTGATCGGTTAGCTGGGCCAGTGTGTGTTGTGATCGGTTAGCTGGGCCAGTGTGTGTTGTGATCGGTTAGCTGGGCCAGTGTGTGTTGTGATCGGTTAGCTGGGCCAGTGTGTGTTGTGATCGGTTAGCTGGGCCAGTGTGTGTTGTGATCGGTTAGCTGGGCCAGTGTGTGTTGTGATCGGTTAGCTGGGCCAGTGTGAATCAAATCAATTTGAGCACGATTTAAACCCGGATGATTGTAACCACTCTTAAGTTCGTCTGCCTTGTGAAAACTAGCGCGTCTCCGACATAATAACACTCATTGCCTTCTTTATTCCTACAAATCCCGGAAAATATGCGTTGTAGTATAAACGAGTCGTTCGTTGTAGTTTTTGAAAAGTGATTTCTGTTAAATAAAATATCTTTTCAATCAGACTTTGAGCTTTGTAACTTTGCAGATCTTTTTTATGCTCAAACAGCAACATTACAGACTAACTAAAGTTGAAAAAGTGAAAAAGCATAATAGGACCCCTTTAAAGATCCCAGAATCCAAAACACAAATCTGAAGAACCAATTATTAAACATAAAGAATAATAAAAAAAAATAAAAAAAACGTAACAACTCAAGAACCCAAAACATGAATAATGGTTCATAATAACAATAAGCTTCTTTGCTGAACATAAGTGACTTCAAAGAACCACTGAAGAACCTGTGATATTAAATAAGAAAGAAAGAATAAGAAAGATATTATCCCAAACTCAGCCATGCATTATATTAATAGTTTACAGTAGGTAAAATACAGTTTTACAAACAAAGATAATGATTTATTAGATTTTTCATATACCTGTATGTTTTTTTAATTGCTAATCAATAGTTATTAAGTATCGTGTGACGATTTGCACGGGAAACATCAGCGGAAGTGGAACAGATGCCAGTGTTTATTTAAACATTATTGGTGACTTGGGAGACACTGGAGAGCGTCTGATGTTCATGAGCAAAAACAACGCCAACAAGTTTGAGAAAGGAAATGTGAGTAATGGCATGCTGACATGAAACATTAAATGTGCATATACACTACCATTCCTTTTTTTAAAAGAAATGTATCATGGTTTTCACAGAAATATTAAGCAACACAACTATTTTCACCATTGATAATGAGAAATGTTTGTTGAGCAGCAAGTCAGCATATTAGAATGATTTCTGAAGGATCATGTGACACTGAAGACTGGAGTAATGATGCTGAAAATTCAGCTTTGATCACAGGAATAAATTACATTTTACTATATATTAACATAGAAAAACTTGTTTCAAATGATAGTAGTATTTCTGTTTTTACTGTATTTTGATCAATTAAATGCAGCCTTAATTTAGTTCATATATAAATAAAAAGCCTCATTATTTTAGAGATGATAACTGGATGGCACTTGATGAATGAAACATACAAAATTATTGTCATGTGACATCAATCTACTACTGTTTGAAATATTTATTGCTGAATAATGTGTGCTGTTTACATAAAGTTGTATGCTACATTGCTGTCACATGACCTCATTATGTTGGATGTTAAAGTCAGTGTGAGATGTCCAGCTTTCAGCTTTCATCATCATTTTGCATTTCTAAAATGGCTACATTTACATTTAGTCATTTTGCAGACGCTTTTATCCAAAGCGACTTACAATTGGGGAATACATAAAGCGATTCTTCTTAAAGAGGCAAACAGACACAGGAAGTGCTTGTAATACCAAGTTTTAGGCATTGCTCAAATAAGTACAAGCTAGAAAGGCAAGGAATAAATAAAAAGAAAGACAACGTTTTAATATGTCTAAATATGTCTTAACTTTTGGTAATCTGATTAAATAATGAGTTGCTGGTGATATTATATCCAGTTAATTTTGAAAATCTAAAGATAAACACAATGCATTGTGGGATATAGAGCCCAGTACAGTGTGCTCTGCGCAATTTGCACAGCATACGTACTATATACTGCAGAAGTAGTATGTGTTTTACTCTTTTCTCAGCATGATGAGTTCCTGGTAGAGGCGGTCAACCTGGGACTGATCAGGAGGGTTCGGATTGGTCATGACGGACGAGGCGGAGGATGTGGTTGGTTCCTAGATAAGGTGATGATCAGAGAGGAGGGGCAACCTGAGGCGTCATCCATCGAGTTCCCATGTTACAGGCAAGACAATCTAACAAACATTAGCTTGTGTGCTAAAGCATATTTCAAGCTTACTATAAGTACACATATACGTATAAGTAAGTATATGTGCATGTATCTAGCTGGGTAAAGAACATGGGAGAGTGGTGTTTAAGTCAATTATGTAGTTGAGAAAACTGACTCTGGTTACTAATGGACACTAATGAGTGCAGAGGAAACCCTAGCTACACCAATGAGAGAGCTCAGTTACACGCACACACACACACACACACACACACACACATATACATCCTGCACATTCACCTACTGTATCTCTCTCTTTCTCATCTCAGGTGGTTGGATCGTAATGAAGATGATGGGCAGATTGTAAGAGAGTTAGTCCCTACTGATGATGGTCAACGTTTGTTTAGTGAGTGAACACACACATCCAAACATTAACACATCCAAAAATATATAATGTATGCAATAATGAACCAAAAAGTAGCTTGTATGTCTGTCTACATAAATATAAGCTAGATACAATAGGTTTTGACATGTGTGTGTTTGTTCCAGCTGTTGGTTATCACATTGCGATAAAGACGGGCAGTATTAATGGTGCCAGCTCAGATTCGAAGGTGTTTGTAAAGCTGTATGGAGAGAAAGGCGACACCAACAAGATGCTGCTGGTCGTCTCCGATAATGACCTGGTGAACTATTTTGAGACGGGACAGACGGACATCTTCACCATAGAGACCTTTGACATTGGCAATGTATGCTACCTGTTCATGTTTGGCCTATTCCCCAGTCTAAAGTTAAAATTCTATTCTATTCTTTCTTCACATTTGTTCTGTTTACATTTGTTATATTGTATTTTGTTCTGTTGTTCAAATTCACTCTATTCTGTTTAACTAATTCTATTCTGTTGTATTCTAGCTGATTGGCCACACTAACGAGGGTCTGCGAGCCGGTTGGTTCCTGGACAGTGTTCAGATTTGGGTGTCGGTGCACGGGGTGCAGTACATGTTCCCCAGTCACCGCTGGCTCTGTAAAGACGAGGCTGATGGGAAGGTGGAGGTGGAAATCTATCCTAGTGAGACACTGGAGATAGAGAAATGTATGTATTTCACATTTATGGATTTGACAAATGCTTTTATCCAAAGAGTATACAGTATATATATATATAAATTTCAGTTCTTACATTCCCTGGGAATCAAACCCATGACTTTGGCATTGTAGTCACCATGCTATTTCAGTATACTGCTCTCAAAATTTGACTGTTATTAGTGAAATTCATGTTCAAATCCAGGTACTGTGAACTGAAAATTAATGATAATTAATCAGTGTTTGTCTAATCGGCAGTGATCAATTATGAGGTTACCGTGGTGACAGGATGCCGGGACAGATGCAAACGTTTATGCAATTCTTTACGGAACCAAAGATGACACTGGTAACTATGAAAACAATTCAGACTGTACTAGTAGTAGTATTAGCCCAGCAGCTACTGAAAAGTGTGTTTGTGTGTGTCAGGGATCATTAATCTAAAGGCGTCTAAGAACCATAGGAACAAGTTTGAGTTGGGACTGATTGACGAGTTCACCATAGAGGCAGTGGACATCGGAAAACTCAAGAGAATCCGTATCGGACACGACAACGCAGGTACACACATTCACATTAGACATCACTCTAGAATGTGTATAACATTTCTGCAAATATACGTTGAATCTGCATTCTGTAGACGCAGTTGAGGACTGGTTGAGTTCAAATCTGTGCATTGATGATTGACGTGTGTGCGTGTGTGCGTGTGCTCGTTTGTGTGTTTACACTGTAACGAATCGCTGTTCTTTTTACAGCAAAAAAACAAAAGTAATGTACAACCATTCCTAAAAATGAACTTCCTGTGTTGTTAAAAACAGGAGATAGTTTAAAGCCAGGCTATGAGTTGCAAACTGTATTTGTGCTCTAAAACATAATTGTAAAGATGTTTCTGATTCAACACATTTTTAGTTATTTTCTTATTTCTTATTTTCTTATTTTGAAAAAGTGAAAATCATCTGTTATATATCAAAACACACTACCGTTCATTTGGGGTTGGTTAAAAATAAATTAATACTTTTATTTAGCAAGGCTGCATTAAATTGATCAAAAGTGACAGAAAAGACATTTATAATGTTACAAAAGATCTCCATTTCAAATAAAAGCTGTTCTTTTGAATTTTTTATTAATCAAAAAATCCTTAGAATGATTTCTGAAGGATCATGTGACACTGAAGACTGGAGTAATGATGCTGAAAATACAGCTTTGATCACAGAAATACATTACATTTTACAATACGTTAAAATAGAAAACATTTATTTTAAATTGTAATAATATTTCACAATATTACAGTTTGTACTGTACTTTTGATCAAATAAATGCAGTCTTTGGCAACTTCTTTCAAAAACTGTTCACTTGTATTGTAAAACATATTTGAAAACATATTTGAAAAAATTAACAGTTTAAATTGAGTGATGTGCATGCATAATGAATTCAGTAAGGTTTGTGCATGCATAAACATTAAGATTTATTTATATCTATGGGAATATGTGTCTGTATTTTTGTCATTTATGCCTTTGTCTTTTTTTGCATTAAACTGTCACTTAATTTGTGATAATTTAATTTGACTGGCTTTCTTCTGAATCCCCAGTACAGGCAGCATTGGTGTAAATCCTACAGACAATTACTTACAGTGTACATGTGTGTATGTGGATGTTGCACATGTCTCTTTGTGTGTTTGTTTGTGTGTGTGTGTTGTCCTGTTTTCTCAGGTGTGTCTCCAGGCTGGTTTCTGGATTGGGTAGAGATCGATGCTCCGTCTCTTGGTCAGCTGCTGCGGTTTCCATGTGGCCGCTGGCTGGATAAAGGAAAAGACGATGGTGCCATTGACAGAGACCTGTACCCTAATGAACTGCAGACAGTGCTGTACACACCCTGTATGATACATGTTTATGTAGCTAATTATAATGATTACAGACTAATACTAAGCCTTATTTATCTTATCTTACTTTTCTTTGACATGTATTTTTATGTGTCATAAATACAAAAAGATGCAAATTTGTGTCACAACACTCATAGACAGACCTACACAGGCTGTTTGTGATTCATGTGCTTTGCTCTTTTGTGTTGTAGTTGTTCCCTATGAGATTAAAATCTTCACCAGTGATATATTTGCTGCGGGAACGGACGCAGACGTCTTCATCATTCTGTACGGGCAGAACGGAGTGTGTACGTCTCAGAAATCTCTCTGCGTTAATAAGAGAGAGAGGAGGATGTACTTTGAACGAGGGGCGGAGGACATGTTCATCGTAGAGGTAAATGAGCAGATCAATTCTGTGCTGCTCAACATATGTGACCCTTGAGCACAAAACCAGTCTTAAGTCACTGGGGTATATTTGTAGCAATAGCCAAAAAAACATTGTATGTGTCAAAATGATTGATTTTTCTTTTATGCCAAAAATCATTAGGATATTAAAGGGGTCATATGATGCTTTATATGACTGGTTTTGTGGCCCAGGGTCACATATATGTAAAGCTAGTGGGATTGAAAACAATGCTATTTGTCCTGCTTTATGTGCTGAGTTTTGCTGGTAAAGTTTTGTTGCTTGACCAACAACAGACCTGTACAAACTGGCATAAACCAGCTTTTAGTATCAATGAGAATCTATTATAGTTTTTACAAATATTTTGAATCAGTTTTTATTTTTATATATTCTGATTTCCACTGTAATTTACTTAAACGTTTTAGTAATTTTGGTGTGTTTTTGTAATTGTTAGTATTTTTAAAAAATGTCTATATATACAGGTGCATCTCAATAAATTAGAATGTCGTGTAAAAGTTCATTTATTTCAGTAATTCAACTCAAATTGTGAAACTCGTGTATTAAATAAATGCAATGCACACAGACTGAAGTAGTTTAAGTCTTTGGTTCTTTTAATTGTGATGATTTTGGCTCACATTTCACAAAAACCCACCAATTCAACAAATCTCAACAAATTAGAATACTTCATAAGACCAATAAGAAAATTTTTTTTAGTGAATTGTTGGCCTTCTGGAAAGTATGTTCATTTACTGTACATGTACTCAATACTTGGTAGGGCCTCCTTTTGCATGAATTACTGCATCAGTGCGGCGTGGCATGGAGACAATCAGCCTGTGGCACTGCTCAGGTGTAATGGAAGCCCAGGTTGCTTTGATAGTGGCCTTCAGGTCATCTGCATTGTTGGGTCTGGTGTCTCTCATCTTCCTCTTGACAATACACCATAGATTCTCTATGGGGTTCAGGCCAGGCGAGTTTGCAGACCAATCAAGCACAGTAACACCATGGCCATTGAACCAGCTTTTGGTGTTTTTTTTTTACTATTTTTAGTTTTAGTTATTTTTATTTTAGTACAGTTTTAGTTACTTTAGTACACCAAGTAAAACTAAATTAAAATGTTGCCTTGGCAACTAGTTGAAATATTTTTTTATGTTTTATTTTATTTTATTTCATTTTATTTTATTTCAAGCAATGAAAATTTTTTCCCCCCTAGTTTTCATTTTAATTTTACTTTCAGTTTTATTTTTAGTTAACTATAATAACCCTGAAAAAGCCTGAACGAGTAGAAATTCATCTTGGTCCTAGCTTCATTTGAACATTTGAGCTTTTCTATTAATAATTAAAAAACGGCTTACACTGACAGCAATGGTGTTGATGTTGACTTTGGGCTTCTGTAGTTGGAGGACATTGGTGATATCATTGAGAAAATCCGTATCGGTCACGATAATCGAGGGGTGAATCCTGGCTGGCATTTAGACCGTGTGGAAATTCGCAGGCTGCTTCGGAAAGGAAAGGTATTGCTCATTTTCCTACCATACTTCACCAAACTGTTTGGTTTGACAGAGTTAAACAGCTTGTGCACAAATCTGCATCTACTGTACAGGACAGACTTCTTGAAATACAGTTTGGTTTGTCTAATCTTTGCCCACAGCATTTTTGGAAAACTTTCAAGGGATCCAGAAACAACATATCCTGCCGATTTGAGCCTCTTAAACGTCATGTAAAACAGCAAGCCGTGGCTGATCCTTTCACATCAAACGTTCCTTTCCTGCCTAAAGGCCCATTCACACCAAGAACGATAACTATAAAGATAACTAATATATGAGCGTCCACACCAGCAGACGATATCGTCTGTTTATTCTAAGCGCACGCTCGTCTGCCGCTTTAAATGCTGGAGCTCATTATAGCAGGATTGATTCTGATTGGCTGTCAATGCTTTTATCGTTCATCAGCTGGAAAAAATCATTCTGAGAGTGATTCCAATGATATTGTTTCTCTGTGCCTTTATCGTTATAGCTGTGGTGTGGACTCTGCTATTCTTTAATATTAAGAACGATTTTTAGAACTATATCTTCTTTGTTATCTTTATAGTGATCGTCCTTGGTGTGAACAGGCCTTAAGTGGGTCTTAATTCTGGCAACGTGAAACGTGGTTGAGTCTAGAATGTTCCCGTCTGGCTGTGGAAAACCTTCTTTTCCTCTCCACTGTCTGTCGTACACCCATTTCATTGACCCACATCTGCTCTCTGTTGCCGTTTGTATAATTAGTTCCAGTGACTAATCTTCTCTGACCTGTCTCTCCACTCCAGCGCTATCTGTGTACAGTAGAGGAGTGAAACACTGCCTCTGCTGTAGCTCTGTCAAGCACATCACACCAGCGTGAAACTCTGATATCAACATGCACATCCACCGTTACCAGCAGAAACTGTTTATTTACAGTACCGTTCAGTAAGATTTTTTAAAAGAAATAAGTACTTTTACTCAGCAAGGATGCATTGAATTGATCAGAAGTGACAGTAAAGACATTTAGGTAAAGCTTTATTTTAAGGTGTCCTTGTTACACATGTTACATGTGTTTACTATTGTAATATAACCATTAATTATGCATAATTACATGCAAGTAACCCTTAGCCAGACCCTAATCCTAACCCTAACAATATAGTAAGTACATGTAGTTAATTAAATTTACTCATTACTTAAATGTATAATTACAATGTAACAAGAACACCTTAAAATAAAGTGTAACCAACATTTATAAGGTTACAGAAGATTTCTACTTCTTATAAATACTGTTCTTTTGAATTTTCAATTCATTAAAAAATCAAGAAAAAAATGTATCACAGTTTCCACAAAAATATGAAGCAGCACAACTGTTTTCAGCATTTTTAATACTAAGAAATATTTATTGAGCAGCAAATCAGCATATAAGAATGATTTCTGAAGGATCATGTCTGAAAATTCAGCGATATTCACAGCAATAAATTACATTTGAAAATATATTCAAATAGAAAACAGTTTTTTGAAATTGTAATAATATTTAACCATTTTTACTGTATTTTTTAATCAAATAAATGCAGCCATGTTGAGCATAAACGATTTCTTTCAAATAAATCTTACAGACCCTAAACTTTTGAATGGTACAGTATATTACATACAGTGGGTACGGAAAGTATTCAGACCCCCTTAAATTTTTCACTCTTTGTTATATTGCAGCCATTTGCTAAAATCATTTAAGTTAATTTTTTTTCCTCATTAAATGTACACACAGCACCCCATATTGACAGAAAAACACAGAATTGTTGACATTTTTGCAGATTTATTAAAAAAGAAAAACTGAAATATCACATGGTCCTAAGTATTCAGACCCTTTGCTCAGTATTTATAAGTACATGTAGTTAATTAAATTTACTCATTACTTAAATGTATAATTACAATGTAACAAGAACACCTTAAAATAAAGTGTAACCAACATTTATAAGGTTACAGAAGATTTCTACTTCTTATAAATACTGTTCTTTTGAATTTTCAATTCATTAAAAAATCAAGAAAAAAATGTATCACAGTTTCCACAAAAATATGAAGCAGCACAACTGTTTTCAGCATTTTTAATACTAAGAAATATTTATTGAGCAGCAAATCAGCATATAAGAATGATTTCTGAAGGATCATGTCTGAAAATTCAGCGATATTCACAGCAATAAATTACATTTGAAAATATATTCAAATAGAAAACAGTTTTTTGAAATTGTAATAATATTTAACCATTTTTACTGTATTTTTTAATCAAATAAATGCAGCCATGTTGAGCATAAACGATTTCTTTCAAATAAATCTTACAGACCCTAAACTTTTGAATGGTACAGTATATTACATACAGTGGGTACGGAAAGTATTCAGACCCCCTTAAATTTTTCACTCTTTGTTATATTACGGCCTGTCTGATGGATTTTGATATTTGATGTATTTCTGATGATTATTTCATGAATTGGATGATTATTTTACTGAAATTTAAAACTAGCCTCCTCTATCCCATTTTCTGACCAAGCTGGTCAGTTTACTACTAGACATGTAGTCCTAAACTCATGCCATTGGTTGAGTCCGATAACAAGTCTAACCTTAAACAGAATTTTCATGTCAACCTACTTAGGGTTGCATTATGAGCAAGTGTAGTAAAAAATATTATAGCATTGAAATAACTACACATTTAACCTTTGAATAAACACTTCATAGTATTATTCAGCTAATTTCCTCTAATAAAATGTAAAGGACTAATATTCAATGTGCCAAGACTCAAAAATGTGTGTGCACATGCAGGGCTCTGAGACGGCGATATTCCCTTGTGAGGGATGGTTAGCTCGCTCGGAGGAGGACGGCGAGACCATTCGAGAGCTGGTGCCGTCTGACATCATCGTGGAGAAACTTTCACGAGACGGAACCCTCAAAGTCATCGAGACAGAGGTGGACGACGCGCTGGAGAGTAAGTGTGTGGACAGTTTTTTATTTAGAATCGCCTAGATGTATTATATTTATGCATTCAGCAGACACATACAGAGTTCTGGCATGAAACTCTAGATGGCGCATTCCGATAGGCCTAACTCAATCTGACCTAATGACATCATTATCACATGGCACAGCTGATTGGTTCTCTCCTGTATCGGTAGCCAATGAGCTCGCTGCTCAACATTCAAATATATGATTAGTGCTGGCAGTAGCAGTTGCAGCTTGCTTCAGAAACCCTACACCTTCCCCAGCTCCACCTGTATAGATCTGCTACGAGATGATTCAAGTATGCTATATGGGGGTTATTTCATGTACTGTATGTTATATTTGCAGCAGCAATATTTCTTACATGCTCACAGCAGCATGTTGTGGATGTATTGGCAGTAGCAAGTCTCGGTACTTGCTCTGCTGCTGCAGCAGCAGCAGCGTAGCAGATCTATTCCGCCAAGACCAAATACATTAACATTGTCATGCACATTACCATGCCAATCCCTCCGAGAGTTATCATGACAGAACTGGTTTTATGCAAAATGACTGCATTCAAACTATACATTTTTTAATTCATTCATCACCTGGGAATCGAACCCATGACCTTGGTGTTGCAAGCACAATGCTCTACTATTTGAGCAACAGGAAGACTGTTGCATATATGTGTGTGTTGCAGTACACACGTATACAATGGCGGTGACCACCGGGGACGTGTATGGCGCGGGAACCGATGCCAACGTGTTCATCACTCTTTACGGAGACATGGGCGATACTGGAGAGCGTAAACTCAGCAAGTCTGAGAACAGCAACAAGTTTGAGAGAGGATCGGTGAGACACATAAATAATAAAAGTATTACTGACCCCAGACTTTTCAACAGTTGTGAACTTGCCCTCTGATTGGCTGCTGACAATGATTGCTTCTGATTGGTCAGGTGGACACATTCACTCTGGAGGCTGTGGATCTGGGCCAGGTGTTCAAGATCCGAGTTCGCCATGACAACAGCATGCTGAGTGCTGATTGGTATCTGGACCAGGTGGAAGTGGTGGACCAAGATACGGAGGAAGTGTTTTTGTTTTTGTGTGAACGATGGCTTTCGAGAAAGAAGGAGGACAAACGGATCGACAGGGTGTTCTATGTTAAGGTCTGCCTGCATGTGTGCATGCGTGCACCCGTGCATGCATGCGTTAACAATGTTACAGCATTACAGACTAGTCCAGAGCACATCCAGATGTATATACTGTGTGTATATGTGTGTAGGGGTATGAGGGAGAGCGAGAGACAGCCTTCTGTCCAATTAAAAAAGTGACAAATCTGGACAGCAACATGAACAAGAAAAACAAGAAGCGACATTCAGAAAAAGAAGACGATGAAGGATCATGTATGTATAAGCATATAGAGTCCCACTCCACAACATACAGTGGGCTTCAAAGGTCTGAGACTATCAATTGTTCTATTTTGGATTTTTATATGATTTACTAGAATATTTTCATTACAAATTATATGCTAACACTTTACAATAAGGTCTCATTTGTTAACATTAACTTTTTTTTTTTCAAAATTATGTATATATTTCAAAATGTTATTTATTTACATATCATTTTATAATTGACAATAAGTTTTGGATAAATAATTTTTTTATTTAATTTAATTTAATTTAAAGGCCTGGCAACCACCCACGATACCCTTGCATTGTGAACGTTTTTGCATGAGTAAACTATTTTCTAGTGGAATTTAATATGAGGGAAGAAATTAAATGTTGTGTGTGTGTGTAGTAATTCCCTACCACTTCTCGGTGACGACGGGGTTGGATCGGGATGCTGGGACGAGTAGCCGAGTGTATGTCATCATCATAGGAAAGAAGAACAAGAAGACAGAACACCTCCATTTTTTTATTTAATTTAATTTAATTTAAAGGCCTGGCAACCACCCACGATACCCTTGCTTTGTGAACGTTTTTGCATGAGTAAACTATTTTCTAGTGGAATTTAATATGAGGGAAGAAATTAAATGTTGTGTGTGTGTGTAGTAATTCCCTACCACTTCTCGGTGACGACGGGGTTGGATCGGGATGCTGGGACGAGTAGCCGAGTGTATGTCATCATCATAGGAAAGAAGAACAAGAAGACAGAACACCTCTGGCTCGACTTGGATGGGAAAAACGGATTCATGCCTGGATCCTTGGATTACTTTACCTGTTTCGGAACTGATGTTGGCGACATCAAGAAAGTGGAAGTAAGGGAAAGCGCACTCACAGATTCTGTAGTTTTTCATTTCATAAGCTTGATGTACAGTATGTATAGATACGGTAAGATGTCAGATTGCTGGTTTGTGTTGTGTGTAGTTGGGTCATGATGGGGCGACTCCAGAGAGCTGCTGGTTAGTGGAGGAGTTGACTGTCGAGGTGCCGACTAAAGCAGTGCGCTACCTGTTTCCATGTAAATGCTGGTTGGCCAAAGACAGAGGAGACGGTCTCACCGCCCGCTTCCTAGATGTGCAGGATGCAGAAACTGTTAATATCCCACAGAAGGTACACCATTTCATTTCCTTCTACCTTAAAAATATTAATAGCTCATGTTAGATTTGTGTAGATTTGTTTATTCTATAGGTGAACTTTATTAAACATTATATCTATCTATCATTTTTTTTACAGTATACACTACTGTTCAAAAGTTTAGGGTTGGTATGATTTTTTTAAATATTTTTGAAAAAAATCTATTCTACTCACCAAGGCTGCATTTATTTGATCGAAAATACAGTAAAAACAGTAATATTGTGAAATATTATTACAATTTAAAGTAGCTATTTTCTATTTGAAAATATTTTAAGATGTCATTTATTCCTGTGTTGCAAAACTTCGTTTTCAGCATCATTACTCCAGTCTTCAGTGTCACATGATCCTTCAGAAATCATTCTAATATGCTGATTTGCTGCTATATACTACAGAAAGTGTACTTCATGAAAGATGTTTTTCTCCTAGGTGATCTATGAGGTGACGGTGATAACAGGAGATGTCCAGCACGCAGGTACAGACACACAGATCTACATGACTGTGTTTGGAGTCTACGGCACGTCAGAGGAAATGCTGCTGCCAAAATTAGAGGACAGGTACACACACACACAAAGATGCTCATTATTGCAAGATAAATTTAATGTTTTCATGCAGCTTATTTTTTAAAATATTGGTTTGAAAAATGTAAGATTTTAGGGGGGAAACAAATTAAATTAGAATGTAACTTAGCAAACCGGTTACCTGCAGTGTTGTTTTATAGACATTGATGTACTACTATAGTTTTTGTTAATATTTTGAATTCGACTTTATTTTTATATTTTTGTTCTCACTTTAATTTTAGTCAGTTTTAGTAATTTTGTTGTGTTTATTTTTATTCATTTTTTAAATGTCTAGTTTTTAGAATTTTTTTAATTAATTTAGTTTTAGTCATTTTAGTACCTCAGTACAAGTATTACATCTAAATGAAAATAGGTGAAATAAAATAATTTTCAAGTTACAACATTTTTTATGGTTTTATAACCAACCTGGTTACATGTGACCACAGTCTCTTAAAACATATTATGCATAGAAACATGTTAAAATGATCTCATTTGTGTGTGTTTTATGTGTGTAGGTTTGAACGAGGGCAGAAAGACACATTCAATCTGGAGATTGAGGATATCGCTTCTTTGAGAAAGATGAGAGTGCGTATAGATGGTTCTGGAAGCAGACCCGACTGGTTCCTGGATAAGGTTTGTAAGAGGAAGTGACATACGTATACTGTAACCTCCCAAGCCTTTAAACATATTAATGTGTGTATGTATGTAGATTGAACTGCATAACCTGCAGACGGATGAAGTGGCATTATTTACGTACGAGGAATGGCTGTCTCGCTCATACGGGCCCAAGCGAACGCTCCTCTGCGAGATGCCTGCCGTGATAAATGACGAGGAAATGGTGGAGCTCACCACCTACACCGTTTCTGTGAAGACCAGCGATGTAACTGGTGCGCGCTTCCTTGTAACTGTCTATAACTACCTCAAAACACTTCTTCGATTGATTGTGTTTGTGGTCACAGATACAGCAGATTGTAACCTATGATTGGTTGCTTTTTAGCGGCTGGAACCGATGCTAACCTGTGGATGATTATTTTTGGTGAGAACGGTGACACTGGAACACTGACTCTGAAAGAAAGCAACAACACCAACAAGTTTGAGCGCAAACAGATGGACACTTTCCGTTTCTCTGACATCCTCAGCTTGGGCGAGCTCTCCAAAGTGCGCATTTGGCACGACAACTCAGGTGAGCCAATCAGAGCGCTCAGAGCAACACTAGTGATGAGCATATTAGCCAGTTAAACTCAGGGTAGGTCTGTGTATGACCTAAAAACTGTGTATGTTTATATGCTCAAAACAAGTGTGTGTGTGTGTGTGTGTGTGTGTGTTGACAGTTCTTGCTGCTGGTTGGCACCTGGAGTATGTGGACGTGCACGATGACATCTTGGAGAAGAAGTTTCGTTTCCAGTGTGATCGCTGGCTCGCCAAGAACGAGGGTGATGGACAGATAATGAGAGAGCTGGCGTGTGCCAACAACGATGCAGTGGATTTCGATGAAAAAACCAGTGAGACATAATGCGTTTATACACACTCACAAATGGAGATGAATAAAAACAGTTCAATTCACAGAATTCCATTGGACTTCATAACAATTAGTCATTGATTAACTGTCCCATGGGTAACCCATTTTGCATCCATAATGTGGCATATTTCCAAGTGAAACCGAATATTAAACACAAACTGAATGCATGGAGAAGTGTCTCTGGATGACATTGAGGGAAATTACATTATTTAATGGACATTATTTCTTTGAAATAACATGCACAGATCAATCAAACTCTAAAAGATCAGGAACATGTATTGAAAATGAAATTAAAATGAGTTCATTGTTGAATTAGTTAATTGTAAATGTTGACATACGTACATATTCGTGTATGTATGCATATTTGTATATATATATGTATACATATATACAAATAATAAAATTGATAAAAATATATAAATGTAAGATTAAGAAGCTGTTTTTAACATTTATAATAATAAAAACCTTTATTAATTAGAATGATTATTTAATTATGAATTAATGACACTGGAGTAACGGCTGCTGAAAATTCAGCTTTGCCATCAAAGGAATAAATTACATTTTAAAATATATTACAATAGCAAAAAGTTATTTTAAATTGTAATAATATTTCACAATATAAAATTTTTTATTGTGTTTTTAAACAATTAAATGCAGCCTTGGTGAGCGCAAGAGGCTTGCAAAAACATTTAAATATCTTAATTATTTGTATTATTTACTTAATTATGTAAATTTGAAATTCTATATATTAGATTTGATATAACGCCATGTGTTTTGTCTAATACAGAATATGAGATCCTGGTCACGACAGCAGATGCAGATGATGCTGAAACCAAAGAAAACGCCTGGATCGTTTTAGAAGGGAAGAAAGGACGTTCCAAAGAGTTTATGATGGAGAACTCGACTAAAAAGAAGCGTTTTTTACGGTAGGTGTACATTCGTTTCTCTGCTGGTTTTCATTTTTCATTGGTTAACATGCATTATGCTGCTGCATGTGTGATTTCAGAGGCGCTTCGGACCGCTTTGAGTTCTCCTCCAAGGAGCTGGGAGACATCGCAAGCATCTGTCTGGGACACATCCCTAAAGATGGCAAGAAAGTTAAAGCTGAAGCCTCCTGGTTTGCGGAAGAGGTTGTTGTCACGGAGAAGGAGCTGGGCAATAAGTGAGTGACCATTGACTTTAAAGGGATAGTTCACCTCAAAATGAAAATTGGCTTCATTTACTCACCAAGTTTTTCCAAACCTGTATGAACTTCTTTCTTCTGTTGAACACAAAAGAAGATATTTTGAAGAATGTTGGTAACCAAACAGTTGCTGGTAGCCATTGTCTTGTAAAAAATACAATGGAAGTCAACGGCTAACAGCAACTACCAGTGTTAAATAATGGTTTAAACCTCAGGATCTGGACTACTGAGGCTAGTAAATGCATGTTCTGTACAATCCATAATCTGTCCTATTTCACTCAGGTATATTTTCCGTTGTGACACCGCCATCCCTCTTTCCTCAAAACGGGACGAGTTCCAGACCTTCGAGTGCAGCAAGTTCATCGAGAGCTTCACCAGCAAGGCCCAAAGCCTCGTACCTGTAAAATACGAGCTCATTGTTATCACGGGCGACGACAAGGGCGCAGGCACTGACGCCAACGTCTTCATCACCATCTTCGGCTCCAACGGCGACTCCGGTCAGAGGCAGCTTACCAAGAAGTTCCAGAACCTATTTGAGCGCGGCCAGACAAACCGGTTTATTCTAGAACTGCTGGACCTGGGCGATCTGCTCCGCATGCACGTGGAACACGATAACTCCGGACTCAGTCCCGGGTGGCTCCTGAGCAGGATCGAGATTACAAACACGGCCAACGCTGTGACCACGATCTTCATTTGTGGGAAATGGCTGGACAAAAACAAAGCGGACGGGAAGATAAAGCGTGTGATCTATCCAAAGTATTGACATTTATTCAACCAGCCAATGGTTCGGTCAGTATTACTAGTGAATATTCATTACACGACGTGCTCGTATCAACGATCCTTTGGTTATTTACTCACACTAATGTTGTTCCAAACTTGCATGACTTTGAAACACATAAGAAGATCTCCATACTGTGACAGTCAATGGATTCCAATGTTGTTTGGACCCAAACATTGTTCAAAATATATTTTTTTGTGTTTAGCAGAAGAAAGAAAGCCATACAGGTTTGGATGTTCATTTTTGGGTGAGGTAACCTTTTTGATGTTAAAATACTTTTCCAGCCACAGTTTAATGTTCAGCTATAAGTAAACCATGACTGAGTGGATGGTTTTGAGCTATACTTGCGTTTCATTCAACGTCTTATTCCTTCTGCAAAAGACTACCAACTTGAAGTCTGAATTCTTGGACTTTTGCAATTCTTTTTGTCCCTAATGGGTTAAATTGCAATGAAATTTCATTGAGATCCCTTATTGTTTTTGCTTTTTCGTCGCTAAAAAAGTTGTGAAATTTTGCAGAGAAAAAAGACCAGCGTCTTGTCAATAGTGAAAAGATGCATGAAGCATGAACTGGAACATGTGAAAACTCGAAATCTTGTAAATCATTTGCCCGCACATGAAATTCACAGTCGCGTGAATTCCTATTGAGATTACTGGATTTCGACCACAGAAATCGTCCGAACAATGTTAAATATGACCACACCTATATGAGTTATCACCTATAAGAAGATTTTGAAGAATGTTGGCAACCAAACAGTTGACGGTAGCCATTGACTTCTAATAGTATTTGTTTTTTTCCATAATATGGAAGTCAATGGCTGCCAGCAACAGTTTGGTTTCTAGCATTCTTCAAAATATCTTCTTTTGTGTTCAACATGAGAAAAAAACTCGTACGGGTTTGGAACGACATGAGGGTGAGTAAATGATGAGAGAATTTTCATTTTTGGGTGAACTATCCCTTTAAGTAAAAGGTGCAGTTGCATTTACTGTTGTTTGATGAATTTTCGCAGGAGAAATCCAGTCATTTCAATCGGAATTCACAAGATCTGATTTCTCCACGCTCATTTCGTAACTGGTTCAAGTTGGTCACATGGATTCACCGCAATTTGAAAGTGACTTAATGCATCGCTACACTATTGACAATAAACAATAGACCTTTTTTGCATGTGAAATTTTGCCAATATGATGCAGGGGTTTATTACAACTGACTGTCCTTAAGATAGATATTGAGAACACGGTAATACTGATATTCGGTTTGAGTTTTTTTCCACTGAAGTGAATGGCAGCTGATTTTTTTGTCATCTCAAGAACAATTTTAACAGGTGAATGAAAGAGTGGTTGAAGGAGTTACTGAGTTTACGTCTTTGTTTTTAACTGGCCAATCAAATGCACTCTGCATTCAGACCACATGCATCACTCAGTAATGGCAGGATTTTGGTTTCATGAACGTCCAGCCTGTTTGAGACTCGCGTCTAATCATTCAGAAAACTTTTGGAAACCGTTGAAATGGAACAGTCCAGTCTTTCTCCCATCTTCCAGAGTGCCACCTCCCTGTACATCACCAGTGTGCCTCTAAAGACTCAGTATGATTTGATGGATGTGTGAAAGAATACATTTTTGTTTGTATTTTTAACGTTAATATTTTGTACATATTGTTACCTCTGTGAGGCTGTAAGAAGTGCATGTGTGTGCAATGGTTTGTGCAGTAAAACTCAACCCTGAATCCACTGCTTCACTGTTGACCGTCTTTTAATATTTGTCAACTAGTCTTGGTGGATAGATGATGATTCTTTAACATTGGAGCTAGTTTCATCACTTCATTAATAACTCAATATTGCCACCTTCTAGATTGAATGGTTGGCCATGGCAAGCACATACATCATATTGGAGTCCAAAATGCACATGAATGGTTCCTCAAACCATGTGTCTTTTTGAAACGAGTTGTTCTATTTAATTTCATAGCGATCAGACCTGCACTTTGCATCTGGAGGATGGTTAGTTCTTTTGACTTGGGTCAGCGTGTGAAACGCAGCATTGTAGGAGCAAGTTGCACAGGCAAACCACTCATATTTTGAGATTTTTTCATGTTTTTGAAAGAAGTCTCTTCTGCTCACCAAGACTGCATTTATTTGATCAGCAATACAGCAAAAACATAATGTTGTGAAATATCATTGCAATTTAAAATAACTGTTTTCTATTTGAATATATGTTAAAATGCAATTTATTCCCGTGATCAAAGCTGAATTTTCAGCATCATTACTCCAGTCTTCAGTGTCACATGATCTTCAGAAATCATTCTAATATGCTGATTTGCTGCTCAAGAAACATTTCTGATTATCAATGTTGAAAACAATTATGCTGCTTCATATTTTTATGGAAACGGATATATTTTGTTCAGGATTTTGATGAATAGAATAAAAAAAAAACCCCAGCAATTATTTGAAACGGAAATATTTTGTAACATTATAAAAGTCATTTTTACTGAATTTAATCCAGCTTTGCTGAATAATAGTATATAAAAATATTACTGACTCCAAACATTTGAATGGTAGTGTACATATAAAAAATCAGCAATAGACCACTCAAATGTACTTTTTAATGGCACAATAAGATAGAAACAGACCCAAATTCATTATAGTGCATCAACACCTGGAAGTATAAACATTTGAAGCTCTCTAGAGAGACAGATCTGTGTGTGTTTAAGTGCTGAAAACTGTCTAAAGAGCTTTTGGTCACATTTGATCTGCACTCGACAGAAAAGCAAACCTCTGACAGTAGAAAAAACTCAAACTCTTACTGAAGTATAAATGTGTATGTCAGTCGGCTCCCTCTGTGATGACTGAAGACACAGCATTGATGTAATAGGGTCCCTCGTTCAGGTAGGTCTTCAGCTTTAAGTAATTGTGTGCTCCAAATATCTCCTGAGCGCTGGAGGAGCTCAGAAGCGCCCCCACCAGCTCAAACTTACAATCCTTTACTTCTTTTCCAGTCCCCACTGAGCGATCCATCACCCACTCCAGGAATCCAGGAGTGTCCATCATCAGCTGCTGAGCCCACGGCTGACGGCCAACGGCCTGGACCCAAACCAGCAGAGAAAACAACTTACACATGCATTTAAAGAGAACACACACACACACAAAAGGTTGTTCAACTTCAGCTGGATTTAACAAATTGGTAAGATTTGCCACTTGCAGTTGGGGGAGGAGTTGAAAATGAAGGAAGATTATTTCTGCCATGTAATTAAAAAAAGAAAAGTTGATTGTGACTTTTTAAAAGTCTCAATTCTGACTTTTTTTTCTCGCAATTCTGACTTTTCCCCCCGAGAAAAGTCTGAATTGTGAGATATAAACTCAGAAATGTGAGGGGAAAAAAAGTGATAAAACAGAATTGTGAGATAAGTCAGATTTAAACTCAGAATTGTGAGGGAAAAAGGCTGAATTGTGGGGAAAAAAAGATAAAATTGCAAATAAAAAGTTAGAATTGCGAGAAAAAGTCAGAACTGTGATGAGAAAAAAACTGCGAGGAAAAAGGTGAGATATATAAACTCAGAATTGTGAGAAAAATGTAGAATTGTGAGATAAAAAGTTGCAATTGGCTTTTTATTTTTTATTCCGTGGCAGAAATAAGCTTCCGTCGAAAACAGACTGGTCAAGTTAGATGTTTTTCATTTAATACTTTATGTAAAATAAAGTTCAACATAAGCCTTTACTATTTAAATTGATAAACGTGTCACAATACAACATTAAGACTACATGAAAAGAGATTTTACTGTTATAAAACATGGATTTGTGAGCATTAGAGCAACTAAAGGTATCAAAAGAAACACAAAACGTGTCATTGGTGAATCTGCCAATTGTGAACCAGCTTGAGAGAAGCTGCGCAGAAGAAGCCAGCCGCCTGCTCTCGAATTGCTCTCGTGATGCTTTAATGACGTACGTCACTATTTCAAGTCGGACAAAATTTCTAACTGGCATGCACTGCATTGATCAGTCTGCGCAGCACCACGTCAAGTTGAACACACCTAAACACACACACTCGCTCTCTTACAGTGAAGATTCGTAGCGCGCTGCAGTGGAGCTCTGGGAAGGGCTGGGTGCTTATGTTTCGGATCATCAGCATGGGCTGAGAGCTCAGACAGTTAAACCACGACTCGGTCAACAGTAACAGGTCATCCGTCTGCTGCTCCACCTACACAAACCACAGACATCTCACAGCAAAAACCTCCATCTGAACACAAATCCTGTGAGAAAACACAGTGACACACACTCACAGGCAACGTGAGGAGCTGAGCCAGAGCCTCCAAACATCTGACCCGGAGTTCAGTGGCTCCATCAGCGGCCACTTTACTGATTCTCTTCAGCACGGACGTGAACTTCTCTCCTGTAACAGACAGCTGAGTGAGAAAGAGCTCAAAAACGAAGTCAAGCATCCCTGTAACTAGTAGGGCTAGGTATACTGATTCAGTTCGGTTAGATTCCGATTCGCAAGCTATTCATTTGATTCAATTCTGATTCTGATGTGGGTTGATTCAATTCTGATTCATTTGGGAATATTTTGGTTTTAATGTCCTTTTTGCTTACATATGAAAGTAATTCTCTCTTAAGGCCTGTTCAGACCAAGCACGATAACTATAAAGATAACGATAAAGATATAGTTCTAAAACTTGTTCTCAATATTAAAGAATAGCATAGTTCACACCACAGCTATAACGATAACGATACAGAGGAACGATATCGTGATCACTTTCAAAACGATGATGAACGATAAAACACTGACAGCCAATCAGAGTCCATCCTGCTGTAACGAGCTCAAGAATTTAAAGCGGCAGACGCATGTGCGCTTAGAATAAACAGACAATATCGTTCGCTGGTGTGACGCTAATATCGTTATCTTTATAGATATCGTTCTTGGTGTGAACGGGGCTTTAGACAATAATATTTATTGTTATTATTATAAAAATGTTCAGCAATTTAAATATAAACACTACATATTGAATAATTACAGTCACATTTCCAATTATAACTGGATTACTGATTCAATTTTGACTCATTTTGGAATATTTTAGAGTCACTTTTGCTTACATACAAACGTAATTCTCTCTTAGATAATGCTGTAAATTATATATAGAGAATTAACATAAAAATGTATGGTTAAATAATTAATAACAAGGCCCAAACTTTGCAGTTCAACTGCTATTTGTTCAACAGATAATTAATCAAAACTGTACTGCGGATAGCAACTGACGTAAACCTGAAATTGCATTTCTTGTGTAAAAATGATAAAATTATTCAATTATATACACAATTATTAAATTCTATGAAAATATACAAATTATTGCTCAATTATAAACACATGTCTGCAAATCAAACTACACTTGTTGTGCTGTACTGTGTGTTATTGCATGCCATAACTACTGAACTAACAGGTTTTATTAAAAGCAGATCTGAATCATAAACATCTCTCATTTTGAATGGTCTATTGTGCAGATGTGTTCACAAACCTGTTTTCTGCAGAACTTGTTTACCCTCCACAGTATTGCCGAGCACTCCGAGCGTATCCAGGGCAACAGGAGTCAGCGTGGGGTCAAGGTTCATCGCCATGGAGAAGACCACCTCAAGGAACACTGGGTACTTCTCACAGACCTGCTGAGGACTGTCCATGATCGCCAGACTGCCAAAGAACTTCACCAGTCCTATAATAATAATAATAACATAGAAGAAAAATAATATTTACATTTACAGCAATGTAACCATTTGACATTTCCAATAATATAAGGATTTCAAAAGGATAGAGATTTAAAAAAGAAATAATAATAATAATGATATTTACATTTTTAGCAATTCTAATATAAACAATTGATATTTAAATATATATATATTCAACAATTACCATGACATTTTAAATGACTGCTGAATAAGGACTTATAAATAGATAGATAATTATTATTATTATTAACATTTTCAGCACTGTGGTTATAAACAATTTATACTAAACTTCTATGAGATTGTTCTAATTTCTAATTTCCAAAGATTACTGGATACAGATTTATTTATTTATAAATAATAATAATAATTATATTACATTTTCAGCAATCTGAACAAAAACAATTTAGCCCATATTAAACGACTTCCATGGCTTTTTAAGATTTCCAGACCTGGAAATTAAATGAAACTTCCTGATATTTCCAGGTTTTTCATGGCTGTGGAAACTCTACTGCGTCTGGATCAGAGAATCACATTCATACACTCACCTGGCAGGTAAAGGCTTGAGAAGGGGTCGGATTCTGCAGCGATTATCATGTTGGAGATTTTATCCATGATGCCTTGCTGCGCCAGATACTGACGGCCATGTTGACTCTGAGCCAGATTGGTCACCATCTCTATAGCAGTTGCTCTGGGAAGAGAAGAAAATAAGTTTATCTGCCAGCATACATGTGTTTTATATTGGATGATAGTGTGTGAGAGATCATTACCTGACCAACACATCGTCTCCGGTCAGTTCCTCCAGCATCTGTGAGATTAAACCGCTGTTGGCACAGTAGCCCAGAGACACTGGAGACACCGTGGACACCTCCACTATCAACTGCACACACACAACGGACATGATTAAGCACGAATCTCTCATAAAGTTCATTCCTTCCATCCGCAAATGATCACAAACCTCATAAACTCTGTATCTGATGATGTCACTTGTGAGCATTACGTCCTTCATCTTGTTCAGCAAATCAGAGTGAAACAGAACATCAAGCCCTGCCTTCGTGTTGCTAAGTTTACTGAGGGCAGCTATCGCCTGACCAAAAACACAACAAACCAAATTAAAGGCAGCTCATGCAGGAAAAACAGTGATGTAGCAGTGCAGTGTGGGTCTCGGTACCTCTTTGGCCACAGCGATGCGCTCGACGCTGATGCACTCAATCACATCACACAGGATCTCTGCACTGTTCAGCATCTGGTACACTCCTTCAGCGTGACCAGCCACACGGCCCATCTGTGAACAGAGATACACAACGGATGGATCGATGACACGAAAGATCAACTCTTACTTGGAATAAACCTGTATAGAGTGCACCATTCAGGTTCCAGAAGTAAAAATCCCATTTATTTTCCCCATAGGGGAATTGATTTTGAACTATAGCTTATAAACAGCATTTCTGTTATTTCAACGTATTTTTAAATAATTGCGTTTAACGGTGGAATTTCTGGTGAGAAACTACATTACCCATGATTCTGTAAAGAAATCTCCACCAATAGTGTGCAACAGTCAGGCTTTGGAAGTAAAAAAAAACCCATTCATTTTCCTTCATAGGGGAATTTGTTTTGAACAATCACTTATAAAGCTTTTAAAGACAGACCTGTTATTATGAGCTCTGAGGTTGTTAATCGATGGTATATGCTTTTGTTGAAGCCATCCGCCTGCATTATTTCAACTTATTTGAGAAATAATCATGCTTAACGGCTGAATTCCTCATGAAAATCTACCTTACCAATGATTCTGGAGAGAAATCAATTACCAATTAGAGAATTTATTTATATAGCACCTTACAGGCTACACAGTAGCTCCAAAGTGCTGTACATTACAAATAGAAATCAAAGAGCAGCAGGACAAAACATAAAAACATCCATATAATAATATGCTAAAAAGGCAGAGAATACAGATATGACTTTAAACGATCTTTAAAAGCCTTAAGAGTTGAGGACTGGTGAGAAACTACATTACCCATGATTCTGTAAAGAAATCTCCACCAATAGTGCGCAACAGTCAGGCTTTGGAAGTAAAAAAAACCCATTCATTTTCTTCATAGGGGAATTGATTTTGAACAATCACTTATAAAGCTTTTAAAGACAGACCTGTTATTATGAGCTCTGAGGTTGTTAATCGATGGTATATGCTTTTGTTGAAGCCATCAACCTGCATTATTTCAACTTATTTTAGAAATAATCATGCTTAACGGCTGAATTCCTCATGAAAATCTACCTTACCAATGATTCTGGAGAGAAATCAATCACCAATTAGAGAATTTATTTATATAGCACCTTACAGGCTACACAGTAGCTCCAAAGTGCTGTACATAGCAGAACAAAACATAAAAACATCCATATAATAATATGCTAAAAAGGCAGAGAATACAGATATGACTTTAAACGATCTTTAAAAGCCTTAAGAGTTGAGGAAGATTTAACTTCCAAGCTGCTAGCTGTAAGCGAGCAACGTATGTCTGACAAGTCCCAACATAAAGAGCATTACAACAATCTAAACGAGAGAAAATTTAAGCATGAACAACTTTTACCAAGTCACTGGTCTGGATTGGTTTCACTTTGGCTTTCAATTTCAATTTGGCTTCATGTACAATGAAAACAGGACTGGGTCCAAAATGGACCCTTGTGGAACCCCACAGGTAATAGGCGCTGAAGCTGAGAAATAGGCTAATTACCAATCTTCACTGAAAAGTATCTATGTTCCAAAGAAGAGGCAAACCATTTTAAAACCTTCCCCTGAATGCCAACAAACTGCTTTAAACGAGACCGAAGGATCCGGTGATTGATGGTGTCAAAGGCTACAGACAGATCCAGTAAGATTAGTGCTGCATGATTTCCAGCATCCGTAATCAGAAGAGGATCATTAACAACCCTTAAAAGGGCTGATTCTGTTCTATGACCACCCCTAAACCCAGACTGATGTTTGTCTAGAATATTCATTTCATTCACAATGTTTCATGGGATTGTGGTTTTTTCCCTCATTAAAGCCATTAAGTCTTGTACATTTGTCCATTTTTCATATACCTTTTTGCTTCAAATCAAAGTTTGTAATGTTGTGATTCTCCTCGTAGCTGGTTGGTTTGGTTCATGGCTTTTAACTCTTCAAACAAAGACTTTTTAAAAATCCTTTTGGGAAAAACACACTTCTGGATCCGAAGCTGCTGAAAAGGTGGATGGAGACTGTTGCGCTCTGTTGTGCACCTTCAGCACTGACCTGTGTGAGCGTGAGCACTTTGACCGAGTCGTTCGGATGGTTCAGTCCACTCTGGAGCGCCGTCTTGTAGTTCTGAGCCAGCTGGATGGGTTCTAAAGCCTGCAGAACACGACTCAGGATTTCCACACACACCTCGATCTGCTCTCTGCACCCAAAACAGTCCAATTTTAGTTTTCCATGACACTTTCCACCCTTTCTCTATTTTTCAACTTAATTTTTAAAAGAATATTCCTGAACCTAATTAATGCATTATGCATAACAGATATCATTTTTATGTGCAAGTGCACAGCCCTATAACACATTAAAGGGGTCATATGATGCTTTTTTAAATATCATTATTTTGTGTATCAGAATATGTTGACATGCTTTAATGTTAAAAAAA
>NW_015505444.1:19340-23234 GCF_001515645.1 Sinocyclocheilus grahami | reverse complement strand
ACAGTGATGAAGCTGGTATGTGTTTGCAGTACACAAGCCACGGGTTAAGATGGTTGTAACCCTGTCTCTCTCTCTCTCTGTCTCTCTCTCTCTTGCTCGCACACTCACACACACACACACTCGATGCGCAAAACTCCGCATTTGAACAGTCAATAGCAAATACTTAAACTAATAACAAAACCGTAGCTGATTCAGAAGCGCCAGATTGTCATAGCAAAGTCAGAATGACCTCCTCTCCTAGGTTCACGAAACGGTCGTCCATAAAATGCATTGCTGTTCTGTTGTAAGTAATCTTAAA
The DNA here is from genome assembly GCF_001515645.1 of Sinocyclocheilus grahami. Lineage (NCBI taxonomy): Eukaryota > Metazoa > Chordata > Actinopteri > Cypriniformes > Cyprinidae > Sinocyclocheilus > Sinocyclocheilus grahami. Next base: position 22,936 of record NW_015505444.1, on the reverse strand, counting down.
GATTCCTAAATGCATCTACTTTCGGAAGGCCAAATAAAGTGCTTTTGCTTTCGCCTAGAAACACACAGCGTCTCCCTGACATGCTGCTTCAACACTAACTGCGGTTACTGAAACCACGCCTTCTTTCTTTGCGTGCACATTTGGGCGGCATTATGCTAATATTTCCACATAGTGAGGTAGATATGTGGGGGCGTGTTAGAACGAGCCGTTTTAGGGGGGCGTGGCAGAGTCTTAACTTTGATAAAGAATATCTCTTTGGTTTTGAGACTTTAGTCTTTGCAACTTCAGGGATCTTATCTATGCACAATCAGCTTGTAACACTCCAAAGAGAAAGGAAAACTTGAAATCGCATAATTTTTTTTTAAGAGCAAGAACATTTCTTTCTTTGGTTTCTTAGAGCTCCTTTAACTTTTGTGGCATTTAAAAATCTTATTCTGATCCTTACAACAGCTTAAAAAATGGAATGCCTTAAAACTGTCTAAATTACTGGCAATATATATTTTAATATTTTAAAATAAATAAATAAATATATAAGCAGCGTGTATCCTGCTTGGAAATATTATGTTTGTGTTTAACAATGATAATGCCTGTTTGTTATTCGAATAGGTTTAACAAAAAAATAAAAAATATATATATTCTCAACTTCAAATAGGTCTTAAATGCATAAAATGACATTGTTATGTGAAGTATGACAAATAAGTCAATCAAACTGCTCATGTATGCAAGTGTCAGCGTGCAGTCTGTAGTATTTATTGTGTCTCTTGACTCAGCAGAATCAACACTCACTTGTCATTTGTGTTTAAAAGGCCGAATATGATCTCCAGTCGGGCTCCAGACACCGCCTGCCTCAAACCGCTCACGGGCGTCGCTAAAACGGCCGTCCGGAGGCTCTTGAGCTCCTCGATCGGATCCTCTGATTCACAGATTTCATTCAGTAGACTCTCTATGGGCGCCGCCATCATGCGCAGATGTTTGCGTCACGTGACCGAGGGGCGGGAAACCTGCTCGTTGGGCTCATTTGCATAACCGCTGAACAACGATAAATAAATCCTTACAAAAATGATCGTGAAAACCATAATGTTTGCTAAAATAAATAGTTATTGTTAGTACTGCTAAACTGCAACTTTTTTTTTGTTGCTACCACTGTCATCAAGAAAATAAATTATAATACAAATTAATAATAATAATAATATGATTATTATTGTTATGATGATTATTAATATTATTATTCAATGTTAATTCTTAACTGAACGATCATTGAAATTTAAATATTTATTTATTTAACATGTTATAGCACTAACTACAGTACAGATATGTGTCTGATATTTGGCGGAAGCTACGCAGTGACGTCCTTGTAAACACGTAATTTGACGTTTAAATCACCGCCATGTAAATCAACTTGGACCTAATTTTAGTAAAACACATCTTTCGTTTTATTTATGATTTAACTGTGAAGTTTTGAGAAGTAGCCTACATCGAATATTTGAAGAGTCGCGCCAGTTTCCAGATGAGCGTTCAGGTAATGTATAAACGTGTTTTACTATCGTACAAAATGTGTTCGTACATCTACGCAATTTTAATGAGCTTGCTTTATTTGCGTCTGTGATTGTGGTGTATATGAGAGACTTGTTTTCAATGTAAACACCATCCATCTCTAATTATGGATTTGATTGTGAGGAGAGATTCTGTACTTCCATCAACCGGCCACTAGATGGCGCCATTGGGGCATGTTGTCTCGGCATCTTCATTAATTGATTATTATTTGCGGCTGTTAATTAACATTTGTGTTAAGCAAGAATCCCTTACTGTGATGGGATCATGTCGTCATACCATGGTACTTTGATATATACCATGGTAATGATTGATTTCCATATTTATATGCCTTATCATTGTCATTAACCATGGCAAAAATGAATACTACAAAAGCACCATAGTATTAAATCTGGTACCATCACGAGAATACAACAGTTCTTGTGTGCTAGTGAAGGCTCCAGCAAAGTTAGCCTAGTTGATTCAGCCAGTTCTGTATTAGCAGATCTCAGAACATCTCATACCTGTATTGTATGTGAATACGAGTGTGTGTGCTCTTCCTTAGCGGTGTGGTGTTTGTACCTGTATGTCTCTTCACATCAGTGTTTGTGGACTCTGTGAGTGTGTGTGGTGTGTGCCGGCCTATTGCCGGGTATTGAACAGTAATCCCTGTTAGGCCGTGGGAATGTAGGCGAAGTGCCAGTGGATAACGCCAGGATCATCCCGGATTATTCCACACTGGCAGCTCCATTTAATGCCAGCTGCACAAATGCCCATCATAGAGCTTCTACGGCTGGAGAAAATGTCTTAGGGTGCCAATGTTTCATCCTCATGCCTACTTATGTCTATCTATCTGTCTGTCTGTGTATTTGTATATATAATGCATAACAAACTAAAAAAAATGTAACGTCCCTTTGGCTCTCCAAGGCTGCATTTATTTAATCAAAAATGATTATATGAAATATTATTACTATTAAAAATATCTGCTTTCTATTGTAATTGTATTGCTGACTGTGATGCAAAACTGAATGTTCAGCATCATTACTCCAGTCTTCAGTGTCACATGATCCTTCAGAAATCATTCTAATATGCTAATTTGCTGCTCAAGAAATGTTTCTGATTATTATCAATATTGAAAAAAAGTTGTTCTGCTTATTATTTTTGTGGATTCTTTGATGAATAGAAAGTTCAAAGGAACTGCATTTATTTGAAACATCTTTTGTAACTTTATAAAAGTCTTCACTCTCACTTTTGATCAATTTAATGCATCTTTAATAAATAGAAGTATTCATTTCTACTTTTAATCAGTTGTATATAGCCAGTGTTGGGGAAAGTTACTTTTAAAAGTAATGCATTACAATATTGCGTTACTCCATAAAAAAGTAACTAATTACGGTACTTTGTTACTTTTTATGGAAAGTAATGTGTTACGTTACTTCTGCGTTACTTTTTAAATCTGGACAGGGCTTGTTTGTTTTTAAAATTAAAAAAAAGTTATATTTTTGGCAAATATAAAAGCCTTTTCACACCAAAAGTGAAATGAATAAGCCTCAGGCTGAAGGGAAAGTAAATTTATGTCCGTAGAATGCAGAAGAAGACATTTCAACACACTTTAGCAATAAAAAAAGACACAAATGTTTGTCTAGAATAATTTGTGCTTATTAGTACGGTTGAACTGGATCATCGAAGGTCAGAAGCAAAGACATTGGTTAATAGAATGGGATTAAATACATAAAGGATATTTGTGTTGTTTAACATTTAATTATTGCAGGTTTGCGTCATATTCTGAGTTGCATTATTTTTATTCATTTTGAGGAATACTGAATCTGTTTTGTTTTTTGTGAGTGAGATGAATTAATGCATATTCATATTAATTTTAGAACTACAGTAACATCATCTTGATTTCTCTCAACATGGCGACACAAGAGCTGTCAATCAATAAATTGAAAAAAAAAGTAACTTGCGTTACTTATTTGAAAAAGTAACTCAGATATTCTCTTGTAAATTAAAAAGTAATGTGTTACTTTACTAGTTACTTGAAAAAAGTAATCTGATTACGTAACTCG
>NW_015505444.1:5161-19088 GCF_001515645.1 Sinocyclocheilus grahami | reverse complement strand
TTAAATACATAAAGGATATTTGTGTTGTTTAACATTTAATTATTGCAGGTTTGCGTCATATTCTGAGTTGCATTATTTTTATTCATTTTGAGGAATACTGAATCTGTTTTGTTTTTTGTGAGTGAGATGAATTAATGCATATTCATATTAATTTTAGAACTACAGTAACATCATCTTGATTTCTCTCAACATGGCGACACAAGAGCTGTCAATCAATAAATTGAAAAAAAAAGTAACTTGCGTTACTTATTTGAAAAAGTAACTCAGATATTCTCTTGTAAATTAAAAAGTAATGTGTTACTTTACTAGTTACTTGAAAAAAGTAATCTGATTACGTAACTCGCGTTACTTGTAATGCGTTACCCCCAACACTGTATATAGCATATTTGTGCATCTGCATGTGACCTGACTGTGGCTTTAATTATGGGTGGGATACTCCTGTTTGCACACACACGGGTCAAACCATCTCAACTGTGTTTGTGGAAGAGCCTGAATTCAATGGCATTATTGATGAACATCACTCTCAGACTTTACAAAGAGTCTGTATGTCCACGATCAAAGTGGATTTGGTCTTTTTCTGTTCTCATGCATTCTTGTAGAACACCCTCATTTTTCTTTAAACATTCTTGTGTTAGAATTTAAGCCAGTTTCACTGTGTGTGTGTGTGATTAGAATAAGGAAATGTAAGATAAGAAAATGTCATTATCAGAGACAAAGTTTTTTTTTTGGAAATAGAGAAGAGAAAGTACACATACACACCCATATAAACACACAGAGAGTTCTGCCTAAATAGACCTTCACTTCTGAGTGTGTGTGTGTTTCAGAGCAGGTCATCAATGGCCTCCCTGTTCCTCTGAGGTAAAATGAGATCCTACACACACACACACACACACCAGTTTAACCTCAATCCAAGAGCAAAAATAAAATGGCAAAGACCCACCTTCTTTTCTGAAAGACATTACAGTCAGTGCCTTCACACACATGCACTCACACATGGTAATAGAACTAAAATAGTTGGCGTTGTTCACGTCTCATTTCTTTTGGATTACAGCTGTAGCGTGATTTTAATGTACACTCATACTGTCATTACCATAATGACACAATTAGGGTATTTAGTGATTCGTCTGAACAGACTCCAGATTGTTTTTGGATAGTATATGTTTTAATAAATGCATAAGTTTTCTAAAGTTCAAAATAATAAACAAACCAAATAGTTAAAGTACTATTTTATGAGAATAATTATTGCTCAGCTGTTTCTCTTTCATAGCTCAAGAGACTTGATGGCGTTGTCAGTTATATTTCATTAAAGTTATTTAGCAAGGACGCATTAAATTGATCAAAAGTGATGGTAAAAATAATGTTACAAAAGATTTCTAGTTCAATGAAATGCTATTCTTTGTTCATTAAATAATTCCTGAAAAATAAAACGTATCACAGTTTCCACAAAAATATGAAGAAGCCCAACTGTTTTCAACATTGATAATAATCAGAAATGTTTCTTGAGCAGCAAATCAGCATATTAGAATGATTTCTGAAGATCATGTGACACTGAAGACTGGAGTAATGATGCTGAAAATTCAGCTTTGATCACAGGAATAAATTAGATTTTAAATATATTCAAATAGAAAACAAGTCATTTTAAATTGTAAAAATATTTCAGAATGTTAGTGTTTTTACTGTATTTTTAATCAAATAAATGCAGCTTTGGGCAGCACGAGAGACTTCTTTCAAAAACATTTTACAAATCTCATCGACGTTAAACTTTTGAATGGTAGTGTAAATACAAAAGGGACTATTGTTGACAAAATAGTGAGCTATAAAATTGTGGATTTGTTAAGAAATGTTTGAACTTTGGTATCTTGGCAAACCTGAGTTTAAGAGACAGTTACAGTTGAGAACGGTTCTGAAAGAATCTGAGATATTTCTGAAAAGCAGCAGACTTTAAGTTCCATCTGTGATCCATTCGATCTCATTCTTGTCAGGGAGAAACAATTAAAGAGATTTCATTTGTGACGTGTCTTACGCATAGGATGTCCTGACGTGTTAAAGCATCTTTAAAGCCTTTACACCGGTTTCTCCTCTTCCCTTTCCTCTCTGTGGACTCATAGTTGGTCGTTGTGAACCTCTAACAGCATGTGTGTGTGTGTGTGTGTGTGTTTGTCGGTCTCTTTTGGGCGGACTCGTTTCTTGCTCTGGGTCGGTGGTTATTTTGGGCTCAGACTGAGGCGCACTGTCACTGCTGTGAATCTGTATTTACGCTCCTCTGATTGGCCTGTTTTATTTGTGTTTCTCTCACTGGTCAGTTTTATTTGTCGATGTTTGACCGGCTGTGTTTTTGGGTTGTGTTTTGGCATGTTGTGTTAGCTTGATTTGTGTTTCCTGCCATACGGAGAAGAGAAAAAGCGTCCGCTTATTCGGTTTAAAAGGCAATTATTCTTCCATCCTAAATGAGTTTAGTTTTATGAATGTTTGTTTGTGAATGCAGATTAATCAAGCACTCGCTGTGTGTGTGTTTTTTTAGGAAGGTTTTTAAACATAAGAAATGAGAGAGAAGTGTATTTCCTAACCATTTCATTTCAAGTCACAGACAGATAAATGTGTTAATTAGATAAAGTAGAACAATACAAGCTGCTATATTTTCAAGAACACTACAGAATGTAATTGATGCTCAAGTGCTTTTATGAACACTATTGAGTGACTCTGTGCATCTATTTTTTAACCAATTCTTTGAAATGAACCAATTCACTAAAATGAATAAGACTTCCATTTTTCTTCCGAGAAGAAATTGTAGAAAACAGATAAGAAGATAAAGTAGATCAATACAAGCTAAAATAGATTTTCACTACAAAAACATGATGCACAAATACTTTTATGAGCACTGGTGAGTGAATCTATTTTTTGAACCTGTTCTTTGAAATAAGCCTCTGGAGCCACTCTGGACTAGTGAACTGACTCACTAAAATAAATCACATATTCTATTTGAGAAATTGTGATGAATGGCTGAATAGATACAGAGACAGACAGATTTTTCTTTTTCTGCTATTTTGTTTCCAGTATAAATCAGTCAGTCTGTTATTGTGACAGTATTAGACGTCATGCAAACACGCACTGAGATGATCACACGTGTTTTATGTTTCTGAAACATGGACATACTGGTGTCATTGTGTGAATATGGACAGTATTGAGGTCAGAAACCTCATGTGGATGGTTTGTTTGGTTCATTTTGTAAATTTGTTACATCCAGCCAACAAGAGTCTTTAGAACAGATGTTCGTACAAATAAACACAATGTATGCACAAAAAAATGTATGCATAGCACTTCACATTTTAAAAATATTTCGCATTCATCAATAGTCTCCATTTGGGAAGAAACATTGAGTCTTCAAACACACACACACATGCACGCACGCTTACAGTGTTATGTAAGTCAGCACAGTGGCACTTTTCTCTGCGAAACGCTGCAGTGGAGTTTCCTGTCATATACCACACACACATATACACATATATAAAGTGAACGAGTGTTAAGAATAAGAAACACACTCAGTTTTTCATGTGCATTGGGTCACAGAGAGGAAAGACTATAGATCTCACTTTTAGATCCACATGAAAAGCTTCATTCAACGAGTTTACTGAAAAGAGCAATTCTACATGCAATGCCGCCTTAGAAATCGTAAGGCCTATAATGCCTTAAAATGCAGCCTACCACAGAACTTTGATTTATACAGTAGTGTGGTTTGATTAACATATTTGTCTACCATGTTATCTTTACAAAAGGTGGTTCTTTACACGTAGTGTAGTAACAGTTCTATTTAGAACCATATCGTCCTGAAGAACCGTTTTATAATAAAATGCTTCTTAGAGTTTAGGGTTATTTATTCCTGCATTTTTGGTTTTAAATTTGTAACTGTAAAAAAAATCCTTTCAAAGCACCTCATTATTGATTTTCTGGAGCTCAAACTTCCAACTGCACACTCTCAAACAGTTCTTGATATCCTTCTTAAAGTGTCTATAAATACCAGTTTTCTACCAGTGATCTGTCATGATTCTTTATGGAACCTTATAAAAAGGTTCTATTTACACTCTAAAAAATGCTGGGTTAAATACAACCCAGTGCTGGGTTAAATAGGGACAAACCCAGCACAATTTTGACCCAGCAGTTGGGTTACTACCCAGAAGATTGGGTTAAACATTTAACCCAACCGCTGGGTCAAAACAGCCCAATTGCTGGGTTTGTCCCTATTTTACCCAGCACTGGGTTGTATTTAACCCAGCATTTTTTAGAGTGTAGAACCAAAAAGGTTCTGTTGTTGCTACAAGCTGAGGAACCCTAATCTGGTAGTGTTTAGTATTATAAGGCACTTCAGTGAATACCGCAGTATTATCATGCATGCTTTGTGGAGTACAAATGTAAATCACTTAATTGGTACCGTAAGTTACTTCAAAGAATACTCTGGTAATACCATGGTACTTTGATATAGACTATGCAATAATTCTGAACGATTACCATGGCACCTTGTCCAAAAACATGGTGATATCGTGGCATTTAATTGGTACTGTAGAGTGTAGAAGAAAAAAATACTATAGTATTACTATAAAGGTTTTGTCCAAAAACAAGGTATTACCATAGTACCACATCCAAAAAGCTATGGAAATGCCATGGTATTTCTTTTGTAAGGGTGCTGCTCTCTATCTCTCTCACTCTGTGGCTGTAGTCTGTCATTAAGGTTTTAAAGGGAAGCGTGTGGTTGTCTCCGTAGCGATGGTCCTCTGGAGGCGGGAGTGAGCGGTCGGTAATATAGCAGGAGTACAGAGAAGACATGCATATATATAAACATAATTACTACATGCGCACCCAGCAAAATATACATCTCATAGCCTACAATTACGCCTCCCTCCCTCCTCCTCTCCAGCTCTGCTCCTCCGTTTCTCTCTCAGAGCAGCTGCCAGCACGTAACAGGAGGGATATTTTCGAGGTTTGATTTAATTTATGAAAGCTGATCCAGTATTTGTGGATTTGTGGGAGGACTAGTTCATTTTGCGGAGTTTATTTTTCCTAGTAACACCTGACACAGTTTGGCCCAAAAACCACAGATAAAAATACAGTAATGCATTAAAAAAGAAAAAAATTACCACAAAGTACCATCCTGTTACCATGGCTTTTTGGATTTCATCCCTGGATATTTTTTTACCATAGCAAAGCTGTCCCTCCCCATTTTCAGTGTTGCTACTAAAACTAAAAATTTGTTTTCGTTAAGTGAAATTAATCTTAAATAAAATAATATAATATAGTTATTATTATAATAGAATAATATAGACTTTGGCAAACCTTTGGCAACTAACTGAAATAAAATAAGTTGAATTACTAAAATGATTAAAAATAAAAAGTTATAAAATAATATAAATCACATAACAAAATTACTAAAACTTAAACTAAAGTTTAAATAAAAACTGAAAATACCAAAAGAAACTATACTATGGTGGAATACGAATAATGCATAAACATGCTTTACATGCATCACAGTAATACCATCAATATTTTTATTTACCATACTAATACCATGTTTTTTTTTGGACAAGTAGGCCTACTTTTGGAAAATACTGTTTTTTTTTTTTGCATGCACCATGATAACCATGTTTTCATTCTTTTAGGGGGACATTTACCATAGTAATTGTTTTTTTTTGTAAATTGCTTTGCCATGCATTTCTGGATGTGTACATTTACTATTTCTGTCACATTTTACCATTGTCAGAGTATTTTTTTTTAAATACCTTGGAGTGCCAAGTAATTACCATAAATGATTACTGTAATCATTCAGTACCATGATATTTATCAAAGTACCATAGTATTACCATGCATGTGATACTATCTCTGCACCATGATACTGCCAAAGTACTTGACCGATGAAGAAAGAGTGTATAGATGGGGTTTGACAAGGCTAAAAAAAACAGTTTTCTTATTATTGTGTGATGACCATATTTCTACACAGTACTGAACCCATTCACCTTCATATAAAACACTCACAGACTGCAGTGGCACATTTTGGCCAGAGGGGGCAGCAGCAGCCACTCTCCCCATTCACACAGTGTTTGTATTTGATTATTTGTGCTTGTAATGTGAAAGAAAGGTGTGTAGGTGTGTTAGAGCGACTGATTACAGCTGTCATCGTGTTGACTGAGACTGAATGAATCCTCACAGACATAACACATCCCCTATTTTTTTTGCGCCAGAAGATTTCAGAGATTGTGGATCTGTGGGCAAACTGTGGCGAACCACAGAGACATCATTCACCTGAGAGAGAGAGAGAGACTGAAGTGTGAAGTATTAGAGGAGAAAGAACTGGATAGATGCAGGTATGAAGAGATACGGCAACGTGAAAAATCAAGTGTTTACATCCATGACTTGTTTTCTAAGTGCATTCAGCAATAATTTGGGATGCTTAAGCCAAGAATGATCATTCTGTCATCATTTACTCAACCTCGTGTTGTTCCAAACCTGTATGGCTGACAGATTCTGAAGACTCTTCATGCTGCTTTATTCAACAAAAGCATATAATGACCAGGGTCTGTTCAATAATATATCTCCAAAAATGTACCTTAGAAGCAGTCCATTCAGCTTGTGTGCTTTGTCCCAAGTCTTCTGAAGTTGTATGACAGCTTTGTGAGAGAAACGGGACAAAATGTCCACAGTTTAAGTCATTTTAACCATGATTATTCACTGATATTCATTTATTCGTCTTTACATGAATGCATTTGGCAGATGCTTTTATCCAAAATGACTTACATTGCATTGAAGGTATACTTTGAAGGTATAATTTCATGCATTACCTGGGAATTGACCTGTGACCTTATTTGTAAGTCACTGGATAAAAGTGTCTGCTAAATGAATAAATGATGTCTCAGGTTTGATTATACAGAAGTGCAAATGAGATTTGGAGGCTGACATAAATTTTCAATGAATAATAACCTAGATGACATTGAATATAGCCTGCAAGTTAGATTAAATTGACATGAAGGTGAGTAAATGATAAGAGAATATGGATTAATATGACTGATCTGTAGGGTTTTGGAATGCAGAGTTTCTGCAAAGCAAGCATTTCATGTTTAGCAGTAATCATATTACTGGCACTTGGCAGTGAAGGATGAAAAATGGCGAATCTGGAGCACAGATTTAGTCAAAATGCATTGAGAGTTTGTGTGCAGTTATGTGATTGTCATCAAAGATGTCTGTAACCGATTAACATTATGCAGCAGTTACAGAAGTCGTTTTGATCTCACAAGAAAAACTGCATTTTACACACGCCTCAATATTATTCAATTACAGAGTTCATGTAGGTGTCAATCACAACTCAGTGTTCACTTACATAACCAAACCATATTCATTCAAAACCATACAACCACTAAACAGATTCTGTCATGTTAGTGTAATTTTAAGGAGACATCCCCTTTAGGGATTTTTCTTTATTTTTTGGGGTGAATTATTATTTTAAGCACTTTTTCAAAGTATTTCAGCATGCATGTGTGTGTGTGTGAGAAAGTCGAATTTGTTCTGCATGTATTTCTAAAGGTCAGACTCCATCATTATCTTTTATGTGACGACTCCGAGCATGTGTGTGTGTGTGTATGTGTGTGTGTTTGCCTCATTCACATTCCACTGTGTGAATGACAATCGCTCTTTTTTTTATGACAAACAACCAAAGGAGGAGCGCAGGCTCTTAAATGTATGAGGTCAACTTTCTCTCTGTATTCACCCCCCACCCAGCTCATTCCTGTCTCACTCTCTGCCCATCTCAGTCTGTACTTAAGAGATTTCTGAGGCACAGCTAATGGTTTGCTGTTGCTTTTTACAGACTACAGCAGCCACAATCACACAGCAATAACAGCACTGGAGACAGCGAGAGACAATCACAGAATGTCTGACATCCTAAAAGAAGACATTTAGAATAGAATAAGAACATGCAGAATGACATGAAACAGAGAAAGAGAGAGAGCAGAAGACAGAGAAAGATAAAAAATGTAGAGGAAATAAGGAGTGGTATAAGAAGTGAGCGTGAGCCTGTCAAAACCTAGCTTTTAAAATAAGAACATAGCATAGACTTCTGTTGCTTCTGTTTGTTAAAGCTAATTATAAGGCTATAGACTAACCTTAACTCAAAACTATCACGTTTTTCATTTTCAGAATAAGAATTATTACATACATCACTGTTATTTTTTGCTCTTAAACTTAGCGTGCAATTAGCAACTGTGTGTTCCAAAAAAATAAAAATTGCTAAATGCTTGTTGCCTTGTTTAACAGTCAAAACATCCTATAGCAACCCTATACAGTTTGGTTATATTCAGGACAATGCTATATTATTTAATATGCGTACTGATTAATTCCATATAATTTTTGTTGTATTTTTTAATATAATTATTCACACTAAATAAATCAACAGCTTCGTTCATTCATTCAATCATGTCATTTCATTTCATGTCAGCCAAACATTACTATTGTGTACCCCTTTACAATTTGGTTATAGTTTGGTAGGATGTAGGACAGTGCTTTATTATGTAATTTGCATATTGATTAATTCTGTTAATTTTTGTTAGATATTTTTGAAATAATCACAGTAAATAAACATAAATTGACAGCTTATTTATTATATCATTTTTTTTTTATATTTTATTTTATCCAAACTTCAATATTATGTTCTTAAACCTTGAAATTAGTAATAGTAATTACTAACTGTTTGTGCTACAAGAACTCATACATGAATGTTGGCTTGTTTACAACTTCTTTACACCGCCCCAGTGATCAGCCACAACACCATGGCATTGAGTTCTGCACAGTTAAGTACCAATCACATTCTTCTTCATAAAATGTATATCTAGTTTTATTTAGTTTTTATTTTAACCTTTTCCTAAATGGACCTTCTGGGGACATTTTTCAGCAAAATTGTCTACAAAGTATAACTTGCTTAAACACACACACATAAACACAAGCTATGATAATTACACAGGCTAAGCATCTCAGTCTGAAACACCTTTTTTCATAATCCAAATATGGGCTGTTCCCCACACACACACACTAAATACAACTTTAAGCAAACACAGACAAAATAGATTATTTTTTGTTTACAAGTTTGGCTTTATTTTAATATGTGTACACAAATATAATATTTGCATGGCTTCTGTGTATCCAGTCGTGCCCGGTTTTGCCCAAAACGTAGGAGGATGGCATGAAACATTTCGCCAGACCTCAAGAAAACACGAGCTGCATACAAGCAGAATAGTTGTAGCCAACATGAGCCATAGCACGTATTGCTGCCATGCATGTGTTTGTGTGTGTGTTTGTGAGTGAACGAGTGCTGCTGGGTATGAAGGCCTTAGGTACTTCATTTCCTGTGTAAATGTATGGAATGGGTAAACATTCCTGTTAGCTGCATACTGGCCAGCTGTGCTAGTCTTATGCCAGTGGACAGACTGAGAGATCTGACCAAACCTAAAGGCCTCCTTTCAATTCACCATTCGAAATCTGCACCTCCTTCCTGCATTGCTGCACTGCAGCTCCAGGACTCGGTCTAGTCTCACAGTGTAGTCTGCTATAGATCTGTCAAACAGCCTCTTATGGCACTCTGTATACAGCATTACAGTTAGATAACATATGTTACAATTACTACTGTATATAATTCAATTTAAATGTGCATAGTTAAAAAAAAAGAAGTGCATAAACTGTGACAAATACTGTGAGAAACTGTCAAAAACTCTGATAAATATATATATCTAGGAATAAAATCAAAATCAATAAATCTATAAATTGCACAGAGAATTGGCATTCCCAGTGGCATTTTTTAATCACAATGTGTGCAATTGCAATTAGATTTTTTAAAAATTCGAATTGCGATTATTTTGATAAAAATTGCGATCGTGATTTAAAATGGTTCAAAACAAAACAAAACAAAACCAAAAAAAAGAGCAAGTTTGCTGTGCTTGTTTGTAGGGCTGCACGATTTGGCAAAAAAAAAAAAAAAAATATATATATATATATATATATAATAAATTTGTTGCTGTCTTAATATCTTAATTTTCAAATATTAAACCATAAAGCTTTTATTAAACAGCCCTACTGTAATTTCTATTTTGCTATATATACATACAAGTACATAAATATATAAACTTATAAAAATGGTTATTAATACTTGATTTATTTTTAGCTTGAAAAGGTTTTTGACCCTGTTTGCTGTACCCTGTGAGAAAGTGCCAGCTCTATAGAAAGTTATAGGAACAGGAATACAAGGCTAAATTGCCAGTGTCGCTGATTTGTAAAAATGCCTGAAACCAACATGTTTTTTATTGCTAGTATTAAACCACAGAGCAGAAGCCTTTCTAATGGGAGCAGATGATGACTTCAGTGTTTGGCCTGGAAATGGAGCCAAAGCTTCCTCTGTGTAAGGGCCCCTCGTGCAGCTCTGCAGTGGGCCCTTCAATTCAACTTTTAGATAATTATCCTAAACATTTTGATGCTTTCAAAGATACCTTATTTTCAAATTCTAAGGCAGCCTTGCATGTAGTATTTTTCACTGATAAGGCCATTCAAGATTTAGATGAGTTTTCTCTCATAAACAGTGCTTGATGATCTGTGCAGATTTCTCTCCTGATTTAGAAGTTTTCACTGGATAAATCAATATTAAGTTAAAAACATCTTAATAATGGATTTGTTTATTGCAAACATGCAGCCTTTGGCTTCTATGTTTGCAATATACATTAACTGATGGACTGGAGTGGTGTGGATTACTTGTGGATTATTGTGATGTTTTTATCAGCCGTTTTGACTCTCATTCTGACGGCACCCATTCACTGCAGGCAGAGGATCCATTGCTGAGCAAGTAATGCAATGCTACATTTTTCCAAATCTGTTCTGATAAAGAAACAAACCCATTTACATTTTGGATGGTCTGAGAGTGAGTACATTTTAAGCAAATTTTCATTTTCATATATGCATTTTAATTGCTTTATTTAAGCTCAGATATAGATTGTCAGATTGAATGTCAGTGGTCATACCAATGGAGTTTTATTGAAAAGAATACAAGACTTCTGCGCCTCTTACGGAAGAACCAATAAAACAGCGCGCTAGTGTGCCAATGGTATAATCACCTAATCTCTGTCCAACCCCACCTTGGACACACTCACTCTTTCTTACATCATAAAAAACGTCCTGTATGCTGGCAAGGGGAAATGAAATGTTTATTCCTTCATCCCCCGAGGCAGGAGTGTGTGTGTGATGGATATATTAGTCCATGCCTTCTCTCTGCCACTCATTTATTAGTGAAATGAAGTGCTGTAAGGTTAGATAGGTGATTATAGATTGGTATAGATAGTGTGTGTGAGCGCATGTGTGTGTGTGTGTGTGTACATGCATAGAATATTACGAGCCGTAAATCACATGGTTTAAAGGGAAATCTGCTAATTTCCTGCTGCCACAATGAGACAGATGAGGAGAACTGGCAAGAATGTTGTGCACACACACACACACACACACACACACCAGAATCGCCATGTAACCCTCCAACTGTCATCACAGGTCAGGAGAATAACTGATAAACCACACAGCAAGCCAAAATCCTCTTCATTAATATTGTTTTTTTTGTTTTGTTTTTAAATGATGACAAAAAGCATGTCCATGATGCTTAGAAAGAAAAGTTATTTTTTAAAACAAATGTTTGGTGAAATGTAATTCATTTGTGATGTAATTACATTTCATTTGTATTTAATTTGGCTGCATAAAAATATTAAAATTTTATTAAGAAGTTTATTTTGGTCATTGTATGTATGAATCAGATTATTAAAGTCTTAGCAATATGTCATGGACCCATATTTGTATTTTTTATAAAGCCTGTGTAAGATATAGTACATTATATATAAGACATTGAATTAAATGTACAATTCTGATCATTATAAAATACAGCAATGGCCTCCAAATCGACCCTTTTCTTTACAATGTCCTCTTATGCTGCCCTGATTTTATAAAGTGTGTGTGTGTGTGTGTGTGTGTGTGTGTTTCTGTGTGTGTTGCAGAGAGAGACGGAGGCAAGATTATGGTGATTTAGGGTCATAATGACGAAGGCAAATATTTGTTCGGTCTGTATGAAAAGAGCTGAATGAAGTCTTACACTGCCGGCATCACAGGAATCTAGGAAGAAAGAGAACGAGGGAAGAAGCCATCAGAAAGAGTGCGGAGAAGAGATATTCGGTAAGACAGAGAGGGATCAAAAGTATTTTATTATCAATTAATATGGGATGAGTCCTAGTGGCCCATCATGTAATTGCATTTGCCAATCATTCGGATTTACACTAGATCACTGCCAGATATTTTGTTATTTGCAGAGAAAATGTTTGCTCTGTGTGTTCATGAATATTCAGAAATGCCTTTTGAATACTTCCATCCATGACAGGAACAGAAACCAGCTGTAGAAATGAGTAAAGCGGTGTTACTGAGTCAGAACATATACTGCTTACTGCATACTACACAGTTTCAAACAGAAGTATGCTACAGTATTGTCACATGACTGCATTTGCACAATTAAGTCAGCAAGTGGCATTCAATTATCATCTCATGAATAAATAATTACTTGTTTTGCATATGCACTCCAATCTAGTGTAAAAATGTCTTAACTTATGGCAGTCCAATCAAATAATGTACCAAGAGTAAAATAACAGAAGATATTGCTTCCAATTCAGGCATCAAACTGGAAAAGGAAGGTAAAGTCTAGTGCACTGCATTGTGGGACACAGAACCCAATACAGTGTAATTGTACTAATATACTGCACATATTGGCTATCTAAAAGATTGTTATGAGTTGAACGCGCACTAACATCACAATTCGGGATTTTCTTTAAGCCCCAAGTTTCCGTGTTGAGGGCATCAATGAGAAAGCATGTCGGATGCAATAGATGCAGCATCTGTTTTGATGATTTATTATTATTATTTTTTTTTAATATAAGGTTGCATTCAGTGTTATTTTAGTACCACTGAGACGCTATTACAGTTTTTAGAAATATTTACTTTTTTTTAACTTTATTTGAATGTTTTAGTGTTTTGGTCACTTATTTTTTATTTATTTGTAAAATATTTTATATATAGTTTTTATTCATGTTTTTATTAATTTTATTTTATTACGTTTTTAGTTATTTTAGTACATCAAGTTAAACTAAATAAAAACAATAGAATATTGCTTTGGCAACTAGCTGAAAAGACACGTTTACATTTTTATATATATTCTTTTATTTCAAGTAACTAAAAGGTTTTTTTGTGGTTTTAGTTTCCGTTAACTATAACAACCCTGGTTACATGTACAAAGTAACATAGTAATGTACTGTAGTTATGAATACATAATGATTCAATTTACAGCACCTTCATAAATAAAAAAAAAGAGCAAAAAACATTCTTTAGTCATCGTTTTTTATATGTAGAGTTAAAAAATCCTGAGTTTTATGCAGAAAAGACACATCGCCAGCTTGCTCCGACCAAAGTTATTTGAACGGATCTGACATCATAATTACGACTTCCCAACTCGAAATATGAAATTCTTGAATGCGCCAATACTCTGCATTCTGTGCACATACTGCATACTACTGTCCTTCAAAAGCATGCATTTGCAGTTGTCTCAATGTTGTTCTTTATTGTGTGTTTGTGCTGAGAGTTTTGCGTGACTGGATTTCACGAAGCTCCGCCTCTAGCGCGTCACACTTCCCAGCATGCCTCACTGTGGCTGTTTTTACAGGATAAACATATAGACGTTTAAAGCATGTGAAGATCTCTAAATGAGAGACTACACTCATGCCGGTCCGACCGTTCTCTCATCTTTCCTGCGTACAGTGTTAAACGTTTTATTATCTGGTGCCTGAGCACTTAAAAAGCTGTTATGTGTGACCCAAAACAAAGAGTTTATAGT
>NW_015505444.1:0-3991 GCF_001515645.1 Sinocyclocheilus grahami | reverse complement strand
CACACACACACACACACACACACACACACACCAGAATCGCCATGTAACCCTCCAACTGTCATCACAGGTCAGGAGAATAACTGATAAACCACACAGCAAGCCAAAATCCTCTTCATTAATATTGTTTTTTTTGTTTTGTTTTTAAATGATGACAAAAAGCATGTCCATGATGCTTAGAAAGAAAAGTTATTTTTTAAAACAAATGTTTGGTGAAATGTAATTCATTTGTGATGTAATTACATTTCATTTGTATTTAATTTGGCTGCATAAAAATATTAAAATTTTATTAAGAAGTTTATTTTGGTCATTGTATGTATGAATCAGATTATTAAAGTCTTAGCAATATGTCATGGACCCATATTTGTATTTTTTATAAAGCCTGTGTAAGATATAGTACATTATATATAAGACATTGAATTAAATGTACAATTCTGATCATTATAAAATACAGCAATGGCCTCCAAATCGACCCTTTTCTTTACAATGTCCTCTTATGCTGCCCTGATTTTATAAAGTGTGTGTGTGTGTGTGTGTGTGTTTCTGTGTGTGTTGCAGAGAGAGACGGAGGCAAGATTATGGTGATTTAGGGTCATAATGACGAAGGCAAATATTTGTTCGGTCTGTATGAAAAGAGCTGAATGAAGTCTTACACTGCCGGCATCACAGGAATCTAGGAAGAAAGAGAACGAGGGAAGAAGCCATCAGAAAGAGTGCGGAGAAGAGATATTCGGTAAGACAGAGAGGGATCAAAAGTATTCTATTATCAATTAATATGGGATGAGAGTTTTGCGTGACTGGATTTCACGAAGCTCCGCCTCTAGCGCGTCACACTTCCCAGCATGCCTCACTGTGGCTGTTTTTACAGGATAAACATATAGACGTTTAAAGCATGTGAAGATCTCTAAATGAGAGACTACACTCATGCCGGTCCGACCGTTCTCTCATCTTTCCTGCGTACAGTGTTAAACGTTTTATTATCTGGTGCCTGAGCACTTAAAAAGCTGTTATGTGTGACCCAAAACAAAGAGTTTATAGTGGAGAACGTCTATCTGATCTGGCCCTTAAGCTGGGCTTTAAAACTTCCAGTTTAGACCAAACATGTGCTCTGTAATTCAGCAACAATAAAATTGAGAATTTCCAATGACGTCCAGAGTTTGGATGGACGTTGGTCTGTATATCTGATAGGTTTATTCTGAGTGCGAGAGCATTTAGATCCAATTAAACTTCAGCATGTACACACAAAATTTGGGGATTGGTAAGATTTTTATTTTTTTTTGGAAGAAGTGTGTTCACCAAAGCTGTTTTTATGTGCTTAAAAATACAGTAAAAACACTTTATATTGTGAATTATTATTACAATTTCACATAACTGTTTTCTATTGTAATATATTGTAATTTATTCCTGTGATCAAAGCTGTATTTTCAGCATCATTACTCCAGTCTTCAGTGTCACATGATCCTTCAGAAATCATTCTGATATGCTGATTTGCTGCACAAGAAACATTTCTGGTTATTATCAATGTTGAAAACAGTTGTGCTGCTTCATATTTTTGTGAAAAGTGTACTTCTTCAGGATTGGAAAGTTCAGAAGAACAGCATTTATTTGCAACATAAATCTTTTGCAACATTATAGATGTTTTTATTGTTACTTTTCATCAGTTTAATGCATTCTTGCTGAATAAAAGTATTAATTTCTTTCAAAAGAAAAAGAAAATCTTACTGACCCCAAACTTTTGAAAAATAGTGTAATTCATCCCGCTAAATGAGTAACGGTGCAAAAACTCCCGTAGACTTACATTGCACATGCAAAGACCACTTTTTTTCTTTTCTTTTTTTCTTCTTCCAGAAAATGTATACTGTGTGTGTTTAACATATGGAATTTCACAGCATACAAGTTATCCTATGATCCTCTCTCACGCTCAAGTGAAAGCAAATTTGAGCATGTTTAGTACAAACACACACACAGACCTATGTGCAAACACACACGTATCTGTGCGCAGGTAAACTTTACATTCATATGCACATAATTCATCTGTTTCTTTGATCTAACTGCAGTATAAAATGTGGAAGTGTGCACTTCGGTGATAATGTTAGTTATTTTATTTCTAATTATGTCTCTGTCTCTTTCAGACAAGCTTATTTTTGTCCATACTGGAACTCATACTGTTAAATGCTAGTTTGTGTTTCTTTGTCTACTAAGAAAAACATGAAATTGCTATGTGACAGACACACACACCCATAGACCTAAGAAAACTCACAAAGAAAAATAATATCACAATTGTTTCTCCTAGACCGCATTGGATGTCTCCTACTTAGATGGTTCCAGTAATCGCACATGTGTCTCATCTAGTTTCAGAAGAGATCTCAACAATGTCTCAAATGCTGTTTGAATGCCAACGTTAAAAGCCAGAGATCTCAATATGAACTCATATTTCTCATTAAGTTGTATGCCAACTACTGACTCATTTGTGTCCATTTTTATTTTTCTCCAGAAACATCTGAGACAAAGTTACCTAACCCTGATAATGTCAGCCTGACATGAAATAATAGTCCAAATAAAAGTCCTTTTAATGGAACCTTTAACTGAACCTTTAGAAAATATATTATTAGTGTTGAGTATATTTTGATAAATCAGGCTTTTATTGCTCATGTGTGACCCTGGAGCACAAAAGCAGTCTTAAGTCGCTGGGGTATATTTGTAGCAATAGCCAAAAATACATTGTATGGGTCAAAATTATTGATTTTTCTTTTATGCCAAAAATCATTAGGATATTAAGTAAAGATCATGTTCCATGAAGATATTTAGTAAATTTCCTACTGTAAATATATCAAAACTTAATTGTTTATTAGTAATATGCATGGCTAAGGACTTCGTTTGGACAACTTTAAAGGCGATTTTCTCAATATTTTTCTGGTTATTATCAATGTTGAAAACAGTTGTGCTGCTTCATATTTTTGTGAAAAGTGTACTTTTTCAGGATTAGAAAGTTCAGAAGAACAGCATTTATTTGCAACATAAATCTTTTGCAACATTATAGATGTTTTTATTGTTACTTTTCATCAGTTTAATGCATTCTTGCTGAATAAAATTATTAATTTCTTTCAAAAGAAAAAGAAAATCTTACTGACCCCAAACTTTTGAACAATAGTGTAATTCATCCCGCACCGCTAAATGAGTAACGGTGCAAAAACTCCCGTAGACTTACATTGCACATGCAAAGACCACTTTTTTTCTTTTCTTTTTTTCTTCTTCCAGAAAATGTATACTGTGTGTGTTTAACATATGGAATTTCACAGCATACAAGTTATCCTATGATCCTCTCTCACGCTCAAGTGAAAGCAAATTTGAGCATGTTTAGTACAAACACACACACGTATCTCTGCGCAGGTAAACTTTACATTCATATGCACATAATTCATCTGTTTCTTTGATCTAACTGCAGTATAAAATGTGGAAGTGTGCACTTCGGTGATAATGTTAGTTATTTTATTTCTAATTATGTCTCTGTCTCTTTCAGACAAGCTTATTTTTGTCCATACTGGAACTCATACTGTTAAATGCTAGTTTGTGTTTCTTTGTCTACTAAGAAAAACATGAAATTGCTATGTGACAGACACACACACCCATAGACCCAAGAAAACTCACAAAGAAAAATAATATCACAATTGTTTCTCCTAGACCGCATTGGATGTCTCCTACTTAGATGGTTCCAGTAATCGCACATGTGTCTCATCTAGTTTCAGAAGAGATCTCAACAATGTCTCAAATGCTGTTTGAATGCCAACGTTAAAAGCCAGAGATCTCAATATGAACTCATATTTCTCATTAAGTTGTATGCCAACTACTGACTCATTTGTGTCCATTTTTATTTTTCTCCAGAAACATCTGAGACAAAGTTACCTAACCCTGATAATGTCAGCCTGACATGAAATAATAGTCCAAATAAAAGTCCTTTTAATGGAACCTTTAACTGAACCTTTAGAAAATATAT
>NW_015505443.1:1895724-1896891 GCF_001515645.1 Sinocyclocheilus grahami | reverse complement strand
TGTTTTCTCTAGCTCCACGTTCACAGTGTTATTGCTTGTGTAATTTTGCTAAATTATAACCACTTCAAACAGGCTCATCCAATCAGAATTTAAAGTCAGAAGTGAATGTAACATGTAACAGAAGAGAAAGAAAGCTTGTTGTGGCAGACTACAACAAACAGCTCGGCCGATCGATACTGTGCCATTGGCTGTGATAACTGCGTGTCTAGATTCAATTAGCCCAATTAAATGAAGCAGGTCTGAGAGAGGCAGAGGCATCTGAGTTGGACAGATCTGTCTGCTTCAGAACGCTGGTGATGCTGTTAGACAGCGCTTTCAACACATAACCTCCTGACCCTGTGACAACACTTCATATTCCTGCAGCTCACTGACGGTTTCCATGGAAACATCTGCAAATGTGTCTTCCTCTACACGCTGATTGATTTATTTTTGAGAACTTAATTAGGAGCGGACTCAGCGTCTCCTGATCATTAAACTACTCCATTCAATACGCCGCATACAGTCAGCAAAACAGACTGGAGATTCTAACACATAAAAAAAAAAGAAAAAAATCCCATCAAACATCACTGGATTGGAAAACAGTAATATTTTTATAGTAATTTTGATGATTATCATTTGTTTGTTTTTTTTAGAATGCATACCACAACTACACAAGTTTTTTAGTACTGGATGACAAATGCATGATATAGTTGCATTTTTTTTTTTTTTTACAATATTTTGTTGCAATGCAGTAAAAATTATTATTTGAGTTTCTTTAACTTCTATAGCAAAAATTTCACAGCCGGCTTCGGCTTTGTATGAATACTTCTGGCATTTCCGTCACTGGTTTTGACGTTATCGTTAAGTTAGTGCTGGGCGGTATGACCAAAAATTTATATCACGGTATTTTTCAAAATTATACCAGTTTCACGGTACATGACAGTATTTTATTTTTTTTCATGCATGACCGGGTGTTAACCATATTTTCTACTGATTGAGAGAGGAAATACCACAGTATATTGACTTAGAATGCCCTATTTTACTGTCATGATGAGTGAATATTGTCAAAAAATACCACACTATATAGTAACTAAACACGACCCCTTTTAATACATGTTAACCAGGAGTCACTCTCATTTATAATCGCGGCATCGTCTGATAAAATCAACATGCATCTACACTAAAGAG
>NW_015505443.1:1861220-1889389 GCF_001515645.1 Sinocyclocheilus grahami | reverse complement strand
AATGGATCTAGTCAAAATGTATTATAAATGATGTGCTGTACCTCAAAAAAGCTTTTGAAAACTTCAGAAGGCTTGGAATATAGCTAATGGGTTATATGGACTACTTTTATCATATATTTCTGGTGCTTTTTTTTAGCTTTAAAGCAGTTTGAAAATGCTGCCTAACTTCTCATTTTGTGTTCTAAAGACAGAAGAACATTAAATTGGTTTAAAATGACACGAGGGTGAGTAAATGATGATTGGATTTTAATTTTAGGTGAACTATCCCTTTAAGAATTAGAAAAAAAGAAAAACGGATCTAAAATGGCTCATCTATTAGATCATTAGCCCCATAACATGAACTTTGTGTTAATGATGAATATAACCAAATACATGCCTTCAATGTCTGTTTCTATCTGCAGTCTGTGCATCTCACAAACATTCTGTAGCATGTTGTTGCTAAGAAACCACCTGTCCAGATTTTCTACATGAAAAATATGTCCTCTGACTTCCTCTTCTTCAAAAAAGAAAGAAAAAAAAAAAGAATAAATTATAGTTTGCTCCTGGAGATCTCTGATGAAATGACTCCCTGAACAAGTGAAATTTCACGCCTGTTGGGTATTATGCTTTCATCAAACGGGAACGTAATATGCATATTGTAACCAAAACCTTTGCTTGTTATTTCCGTTCTCCAATATCAGTCATGGCATGTAGGAAAAAAAAAACAGACACACCTATATGTTTCCCCTGGGATCGTGTGAACTAGGTAACCATGTTTACTTCACTCTAAGTTGACTATTTGGGAGAGGTGGTAGAGACACTCCTATGGCATTGTTTCACCTGTAGACGAGATGAAACATGTCCTACTGCATCACATGTCTCTCCCTACACCCTGATCACCACCACAGGAGGAGATTCTAATCAATCACTACAAGTTTAAAGTAATAGTAACCCTCTTAGTCTTCATACTTTAGCCTACACCAATCTGTGAACAAAAATGCTTTTAGTCAAGAAATCTCAATATCACCAAGAGTGGCTGTGTTAAAAAGTAGATAGATAGATAGATAGATAGATGGATAGATGGACAGACAGACGATAGATAGACAGACGGATGATAGATAGATGATAGACAGACAGACAGATAAATGATAGACAGACAGAGAGACAGATAGATGATAGACAGACAGACAGACAATAGACAGACAGACAGACAGACGATAGACAGACAGACAGACAGACAGACAGATAGATAGAAAGACAGACAGACAGACAGACAGACACAGACAGATAGATAGATAGACAGAGACAGATAGACAGACAGAGAGACAGATAGATGATAGATAGACAGACAGACAGATAATAGACAGACAGACGACAGTCAGACAGAGAGACAGATAGATAGACAGAGAGACAGATAGATGATAGACAGACAGATAGATGATAGACAGACAGACAGATAGATGATAGACAGACAGACAGATAGATGATAGACAGACAGACAGATAGATGATAGACAGACAGACAGATAGATGATAGACAGACAGACAGATAGATGATAGACAGACAGACAGATAGATGATAGACAGACAGACAGATAGATGATAGACAGACAGACAGATAGATGATAGACAGACAGACAGATAGATGATAGACAGACAGACAGATAGATGATAGACAGACAGACAGATAGATGATAGACAGACAGACAAACAGACAGATGAGAGATAGACAGACAAACAGACAGACGAGAGATAGACAGACAGACAAACAGACAGACGACAGACAAATAGATACACATACAGACAGATAGACAGACCAAATGAACAAACAAATGAACGAGAGAGACAGATAGACAGACGAGAGCTAGACAGACAGACACACAGATAGACAGACAGATAGATGATAGCTAGACAGAGAGACAGATAGACAGACAGACAGACAGATAGATGATAGACAGACAGACAGATAGACAGATGAGAGATAGACAGACAAACAGACAGACGACAGAGACAGACACACACACATACAGACAGATAGACAGACCAAATAAACGAACGAATGAGAGACAGACAGATAGACAGACGAGAGCTAGACAGACAGACAGATAGATAGACAGACAGATGATAGATAGACAGAGAGACAGATAGATGATAGCTAGACAGAGAGACAGATAGACAGACAGACAGATAGATGATAGACAGAAAGACAGACAGATGAGAGATAGACAGACAGACAGACAGATAGATAGACAGACAGACAGACCAAATGAACAAACAAATGAACTAGAGACAGACAGATAGACAGACAGATAGACAGACAGATAGACAGACGAGAGCTAGACAGACAGACAGATAGATAGACAGACAGATGATAGATAGACAGAGAGACAGATAGATGATAGCTAGACAGAGAGACAGAGAGACAGATAGACAGACAGACAGATGAGAGATAGACAGGCAGACAGACAAACAAACAGACAGACGACAGACAGACAGATAGATACACATACAGACAGATAGACAGACCAAATAAACGAACGAACAAACAAATGACAGACAGACAGACAGATAAATACAGAAAGACTATTTGGGATTGCTGACATCAATTTAAGTATGTCTTTAGAGGGCAGAGTTTTGGAGAGAGGGTGTGTGGTTGAAGTTACCAAAACGCTTCCAGCACCTTAAATGGCGCTACCATAGTAATGCCTGTGATCCCGCTAACAACCAATACAGACATGAACATTTTTACACATACACTATATTCAACAGACCCCAAGAGATTTTAGTAAGTGCAAGATTCATGTTTTGCCTGCGATTCAAAGCCACAACTTTGCCCAACATATTTAAAGCTAACTCTTGAGCTAAATCCCTGAGCACTGAGGTTTGTCACCACCACAGCAATGCAAGAACACAAGCAAGTCCAATGAAACCACATGCAAACAATGAGCATGTGCATTAGCTTACAGTATGAGTCTGGCCTCACACTGCACCTAAGTGGCTTGACCTCAGCTCACCCACATGCACAGGTGAGCGGACGGCAGTTATATCACCCTCCAGCTGGCAAAGGTCTTGTCAGGCCTGCCGCTGGTACTCGCCTGGAGGCTGATGGGATTAAAGAGTTCCGGCTGAGCCCGGCACTGTCTGGATGACTGGGCCCTGGCGCTGAGAGTCTGACGACAGGAGGCTGAGTGATTGAGGGACGGTTGTGACTCACAGGTGAGGCTTGTTTTAAAACCATGGCAACTCCAGCGAGATCACAGCCATTGCTCGCAGGTAGGGAGTGTTTTGTGTGTACAGTTGAGTAACAATCACACACACACACACACACACACACCCTGGTACACCCATGTGTTGAGTCACAGAGCATGTTCTGGCTTTCCTGTGACACTTCAGCAGATGTTTAACATCCCACCACTGATGTTTACCCCTCTTATCTTTCCCACTCTTTCTCTCTCACACAGAACTCTCATCAATACTGCTCCCCTTTTGAACTCAATCTATGTTCTTTAGCTGGCTGATTTAACAAGCTATCTGAATAGCGGGTGGATTTGGACGAATGATCCAGCCCTCGAAGACGCCAACAGTGAATTGGCACACAACGGTTCTCTGTTAAACAACCGGCAGATCCAATAGAAAGCTAGTGGACTAATTCAAAGCCCTCCCGTGAGGACTAACCCACTTTGGGTTTATGAAATGTAAATCTACATACTGACATAGTAAACTAGAAATTAAATATTTGTCAGAACAATGAAAATATTATGTGAATTGCGCCGTATGCTAGTCCTCATAGTTAGTTTTCCTTTGCTTTAAGAGTAACACACCAGATACTGGAGACATCCGCTTGCCCTTGAACAACCAGAATAGTTTCTTTGTCCTCATTTTAGGTGTTGGACTTCAAGTGGCCTATTTAATGGGCTTAAGTATCTGATGCGAGCCTTAATAAATAACTTTTTTTTAAAGTTCCAGACCAAAAACGGCAGCAGAAACCCATTAGGAATCTATTGAAACACTGACGAGACACACATCGACTGAACCTGTTGCAACACACTCCAACACGTCCCCTCCTCCCTAAACCACCTATGCTGGAATGCCCGACGGAGCACATGCCAATAAATAGCAACCGATACAGGTTTATGGGAAACAACAAGCCTCAAAATATGATGGGTAAAAACAAACAAACAAAAAAAAAACACAACATGACCAAATAATAGTCATTTACATTTATTAAAATATTCATAATATTTTGTTTTTATTGTTTCAGTAAAATGTATGCATTTTACATATATTTTATGTACTTAATTGTATTTTATATGTCAATTATATTTATGTATTATATTATTTGTATATATTCATTTTCTTAGACAAAATACATATTTAAAACTAATTAAAATCAGGTCTACATATTGGTTATCAGACATTTACACAATCTTCATACCATATCAGTCATAAAAAGTAATACTAATAGATAAAGTAGTGTATTACAGGTAGTGCACAGTTTTGTGCAAACTAATTAGTGCACTTATTTAATATTTTAAAGGAAGACATACCTGCACACAGCCATACATTTGTGCCATACATTTGTGACCACTTAGTTTACAAGCTTAGCTTAAATATAATTGCATTGCAAATTAAATAAATAAGAGAAAATACTCAAAATTAGCTCATATTAAATGTTTTTGTCTCAGTTAAATTATTTAGTATTCTTTAGTCAAAAGTAGAAATAAAACTAATTAAAACCAGTTCTTCATATCGGTTATCGCACATATAAAACAAAATAAGCAATAATGTAGATCTCAGATAGATAGATAGATAGATAGATAGATAGATAGATAGATAGATAGATAGATAGATAGATAGATAGATAGGTGTGACTGACTGAGTGAGTGTGTGTGCGTATGATAGATAGATAGATAGATAGATAGATAGATAGATAGATAGACAGACAGATAGGTGTGAGTGAGTGAGTGAGTGTGTGTGTGTATGATAGATAGATAGATAGATAGATAGATAGATAGATAGATAGATAGATAGATAGATAGATAGATAGATAGATAGATAGATAGACAGACAGATAGGTGTGAGTGAGTGAGTGTGTGTGTGTATGATAGATAGATAGATAGATAGATAGGTGTGACTGAGTGAGTGAGTGTGTGTGCGTATGATAGATAGATAGATAGATAGATAGGTGTGACTGAGTGTGTGTGCGTAAGATAGATAGATAGATAGATAGATAGATAGATGTGAGTGATTGAGTGTGTGTGCGCGCGTATGTGAGAGAGTAAGAGAGAGAGAGAGAGAGAGAGAGAGAGAGAGAGAGAGAGAGAGAGATTGGGAAGGGTTATGTTCTAATCGTGGCAGATAAGTAAAAAACAATGCAAATCACTTCTGTTCTCACGGTGTGCTTCATTTAAAGGGGTCATATGATGCTTTTTTAAAGATCATTATTTTGTGTATTTGGTGTAACAGAATATGTTGACATGGTTTAATGTTCAAAAAACACATTATTTTTCAAATACTGTACATTATTCACGAGCAACACGAACAAGAAACTTGATCTCCCATCAAGTTCATTAACGATGATAAATCTAAACGTAAAGCCACTCAAGAGAATCATCTTATGCAGAACAGCGAACAACGACAATAACTCATATCTAAAGCATGCACTTTCGTTCCTCAAGTCTTGTTAGATCACCACCTGTGATCAGTAAGTTGCTCCATCAGTTGGATCAATGCACTTTACCTTATAGACATTTTCCGTAATGCGGTGGACCTCGTCGGTGCGAGACATAGTGAAATCTTCAGTTAAAACCATAAACGGAGTTTTGCTGAACGTGGTGGGTTATCCGAACAGAGTGTCTGTGTGATGAGGGTCAGCTGCAGATCCGCGCTCTGATCTACAGGCGTCTGATCTCAGCTCAGCAGAACCGAGCGGAGGCATTGGAATGGAGGAGGGGCTTACAAGCGTAGCACCGCCCCGTGTTCTAACTCGCGCCCTGGGGGCGTGGCTACGTTCCACCTGCGCCCGCCTTCTCCCGGACGTAAGTTGACTAACAGCGACTGGACATGCCTTTTCAATGTTTTTTCAGTTTTATGGGTCAGGTTTAGCTACGTTATATGTAAGAAACGGCAGAAAACAGGTTAATTTCCAGGTTTTCCAAGGCCGTGAGAGCCAGAAGAAAAACCTTTATAATTACAGTATTAAACGCAGATATATATATATATATATATATATATATATATATAAATGCATCCATACATGAACAGAATGTCTACATTATAATACTATACTAGGGGGACTATAGTTATACTATATACTATATATACACTATAATCACAAACTCAGTCATCGGAAGACGATTGGTAGTTTTATCTTGTGCTTGTCAGCACAGATTTAATTCCTCTCAATTAGAGATATGAAGAGCCCCCTGCTGGTCATGACATGCTAACACACATCTGCAAGAGCCACGACCACGAAATGAACTTAATCTTACTACAGAATCAGATACACAGATTGTAACCCAAACTCTTTTAGGGTTTGCATACATAAACAGGCTTAAAAAGCACTTTGTTTAAACCACATCTGTAAAAGTCCTATAAACATTTTTGGAATAAATTGGTACTCCATATAAGATTCATTTAAAATGACCCATCATCAATAATCCAGCTAGTCCAGTAGAAGTTAGCAAAACAGCTAACACTGCTTAAAGCGGTGGTTTATTGCGATTTCACTTTTTTTAACGTTAGTCTGTAATGTTGCTGTTTGAGCATAAACAATATCTGCAAAGTTACAACAAAGTTACTCACAAAGGTGAGGGGCGGGACGTTTAGATCGTACTAGAGGCGGTTTAGCCAATCACAACACACTGGGCTAGCTAACCAATCAGAACCCATCACCTATTTCTGAGGGCGGGGCTTCATAAAAACAGGACAAGATCAGCCCGTTTCTCAGAGAAGGGACAGAGCAGTGTGGAATAAAGGTAAATTATGTGAAAAATAATGCGTTCTTTAAAAAACGAAGCATTAACACATGTTAGACTGCACCCCATAAACACAATCAAGCCTAGAAAAAAAACACTGAACCACCCCTTTAAATACCAATGCTACAGGCTACTTTATAGTTGTATGTTAGGTTGCAATGAAAAAGATACTTGGCTAAAGTGTTGTAGCAATTTGGTTCACTTTTTGCAGTTAAAAATGAAAATACAAATGAAAATACTAGTGCCACATAACAGAGCTCATAGCTCATAGGTTGTTCATTTATTTTAACAAAACCAAATATTAATTGATGTGAACTGTCATTTAAGCTTCTAGCTACCTTACCCACTTACCTAACAACAGTTGATTTTACATTAAGAAAATACTGTAAACTCTGTAACAGCATTTCAATTCTACATGGTTCGACCACCTTGTTCATGACATTTTAAGTGGTTTATATAATTACTTTCAAAGGGAAATGTTTTAAATATTTTACAAGTATAATTGCAATATAAAAAACATTATAGCCAATTACAATCAATGAACAATCAATTTCCATTACTTTTTTCTTGACCATGACTCCATTGCTTTCCATTACTTTTTTTTTTAAGTCTGAAAAATCACAAATGTAAAATTCCTTGACATTTCTACGTTTTCCATAACCATTTGAACACTGATTCTGATGCATGCCTATTAAATATCATATGAAAGCCTTCTTTTCTGCCAATTATATTCCCCTAGCTCTTCCTTTCATTCAAAACAGAGTGATGAGCCAGGTTGTAGGATCGAACACTACGCTGCCAGCATCTCTCGCTCCGGCTTGATTTGTGCCTCTTTTCTTTCTGCAAAGACACAGAGCACAAAGCGAGTGACAGAAAGCAATCAAAAGCCAAATAAGAGAGCCATGTCAATACTTTGACAATACTAAAACAACACCTGTTTCCCCCTTAGGCACCGCTGGCAATGGATCTGTGGATAATTCTGGAAGTGTGATGTCTTCTCCCTGCCCAGGATGGAGAGAGTAGCCTTAGATTAGACACAGGCTATGCACTAGCAGCGAGTGATATCTGGCAGCATGGACGACAGGTAAAGGTCCCCACACCTGAATGATGGCCTCCAGCTCTGCTAACACAGCATCCTCATCCTCCGGTGTCAAAGAACCTGCCAGCAGTTCATCAATTTGCTTTAAGGGAAGAAGTTTCAAGAAGCAGTTAGACATTCAAAGCAATAAAAACCAGGAAACAGCAGTATGGCCAATGTCCAGGACTTGCATTTCCCAAAAGCATCGTAAGCATAAGTAGATTGTAGAACCATTGCCACCAATAGTCGCTACAATCAACTTAGCTCACACTGCTTTTGAGAAACTCAGCCCAGGACTATAATAGAAGGAAGGGAAGTTTAAACTTAACACAATTTTCTGAATAGTGAAAAATCATTATTAGACCTGCTTTTGCAGTGGCTTCATAAACCCTTTGGACACTTAAGACACGCTTAAACATTTATGAATTTTATTATTTTTTCAGATCTAACTTTTTTAGTGGATATGTCAACCAAGGCTGCATTTATTTGATTAAAAATATAGTAAAAAACCTAATACTGTGAAACATTACAATTTAAATAACTATAAATATGCCGATTTGCTGCTCAATAAACATTTCTTTTTATTCTCAATGTTGAAAATAGTTGTGCTGCTTTTCACTTTCGGAGAGTGGACTGTCACTTTTGATCAATTTAATGCATTCTGGCTGAATACAAATATTAATTTCTTGACTGACCTCAAACTTTGCATATCACATTAACTATAGACATGTTATACATGTACATGCTTGTGCTCTTTCTTCAATATAAATGCCACCTGGTTTTGTTTCATTGTGTTATGTAATGCAATGACTTTCATTCATTTCTAAGTGTTTTAAGTCTATTTAGCATCGCTCTGAATGTTAAGTGGACTGAATTAGACTCTCATAACCTTCTGATACTCAATGGCCTCCTGCGTCTCCTCCAGTATTCTCTCCACCTCCTCAATAGACATGACCTGATGAAGAAAAACAGAAAAAAATACTTCATTCAAATGCTCACTCAGTCCATTAAATAACTTTGTATATATTCATAACATTATTGACCCTTCGCTAACCTCCACCCCCATTCGGTTACTGTTGCTCACTGAGACAAGCCCTACAGAACATCCCACAGAAATGAATCAGTCAACAGTGCAGATTTCAGTCAAATGTGCTCATATAAAGCAATGGAAATGTAAAAGATGTTATTCTTATATGGGCTGGAATTGTGAAATATGAACAGAATTGTTTATCATGTTCCTACAACACATGATACTGTGAATGTCGGTGTTCTTACTCATGCTCTACATGTATATGTGGGAATCAAATGCACAGATCTTCCAAACACTTATATTAAAAAAGCAGCAAAAGATCGTCTCATAATATAATGAACAGAAACAGGTACTAAGTAGTTGCACTTTAAAGGTGGGACTTACAGAAGGGGCAGTGTTTTCTGTTGTTGAGTTCAAAGGGTTCTGGAGATTCAGTACAAGACAAAGACGAGCCTGCTGTAATCTAAGAGTTTTATGTTTAAGCCTTTAATCCTACAACAATGTCCAACAGTTCCCATAACATGCTGCTACTTACTAAACCACCCACCGCACAACACCAAACAGGCCAATGATTCATCTTGGCTCCTAATAACAGCATGTAACACCACCAATAATTGATCACTAAGCTGTTGCAGGTGCATACACTTGTTACAATACAGCAAATCCGTGATTTGAACTTGCTTCAGTCTATAGACTTACCTCGTGCATTTGCTTGAGACAGTCATTCCCAGCCTTTAAACCCTCAATGACCTTTATTTCAATCTGAGCAAATTCAATATCTTGAACCTGAAATGAGGCATAATCAAAGTATAACTTATATTTCTCATGCTTCTTGTAATACCACAACATGATTAAACAAACAAACAAAAATAAATAAATAAATAGTCAGTTTCTTCAGTGACACATGATACTTCGTATCATTCTAATATGCTGATTTGGTGCTCAATTAATAATAATGGTCTTTATTATTATCAATGTTGTTTTTGCTGCTTAATATTTTTGTGGAAATGGTGATACTTTTTTTCAGATTATTTGATGAATAAAAAGTACAAAAGAACAGCATTTATTTATATATATTTTGTAGTAACATTGTTTACGGTCACTTTTGAACAATTTAATGCATCCTTGCTTAATAAAAATATAATTGTTATTATTATTTTAATAGTTTTTTACCCCAAACAAATGAATGGTTGTGTTTCACAGGTTCCATAAAAATATTAAGCAGCAAAAACTGTTTTTTAACATGATCCTTCAGAAATCATTTTAATATGCTGATTTGATGCTCAAGAAATATTCCTTCTTATCATTGTTACGTGCCTCCCTAGTCTAGGGTCAGGGAATTGGTAACAATTAGTGGCTTGTTGGTCTAGGGCTATGATTCTCACTTAGGGCGCAAGAGGTCCTGGGTTCAAATCCCGGACGAGCCCCCAATTGTTACCAGCTCTCTGACCCTACACTAGGGAGGCAAACCACATCATCTAAACCCACCATGCGCTCCAGGTTGGATATCTGGACGTCCGTCTTGTCCAGCAGCTGATCTTGGTAGCGTTTCTTTTTGAGCAGCAGAAGAGCTCGTCTGTGAAATGCATGAATCACACGTGTTAATGAATCTGTTAAACCAAAATCACTTTTTGCCATGTACGATGCAGATATGTCCACGTCAGCACAATAAAGGCACTGTGCAATGCATGATGGCTGATTCTGGGTGATCGTAGGGCTGGACGATATGGCCAAAATTGATATCACGATATATTTCTTAATTTCGGTCGATATGATATAATTCCGATATCGATATGAACACTATGCTATCATGAATGTTAGCATTGCGTAATGAGTGCACTTGTATCGGTGTAATCTGAAATGTCTTACTCCTTCTTGCCATCCTTCAGGAGCTGTTTGGCCAGACATCTCTCTTTCTCCAGCTGTAATGTGATTTTCTTCTGATATTGTTTCAGTTTATCTCTCTGCTGTTTCAGTTGCTGTGATCCAGTGACAGGATGTAAAGCAGAAACATGACAGTTCAATTATAGAAACACTTCTTATTCATAAAAGTGTCAGTTCTCGACTAAGATGAACAAACAGCTGTCAAAACATATCATAGTCCAGACATGGATCACCTGAAATACTGTTCGTGTGTTCTGATTAATAAGACAGCAGACTCTATAGGCTAAGATATTTCTAATGTTTCTTCTGTCATTTTGACCATGTTAACTTTTCTTATTAAAAGTGAGTATAGATATATTAAACTAACCACAGCCCCTTTTGTAATTCCAGGTTACTATTCAAGTTATTACTAACTAAAAAAATGTAAATAACATGCACTTCATATGATCCCTCTTATTTTGGTAAAATAATTAACATTTTGCAGATAATGCAAAGTGTATGTAAAATTTTGACCACAACTGTATGTTCTTTAATGAAAACAAGTTACTGAAGAGGGCATTTCATCTTGATTTTGTGTTTTTTTATTTTAATTTAAAGAATTAAATTTTTTAGACATTATATATGTGTGTGTGTGTGTGTGAATAATTGAAATACTTTTATTTTCATTATTTTAGGGTTAAATTAATTTAGCCCTGACCACTGGTCTATAAACAAAGAGTTTATTTTGTATAATATTATAAAATAACATATAAACGGTATAATGTTATCTATTATTATTCGATTAAATATTGGTGTTTTTAAGCTATACGATAGATACTGATGTTTTATTCTACAGTAGATGTGATTCCATTCTATTTTACTCAATACTGTTCGGTTTCATTTTATTCTAATACATTATGTTCTATAGCCTAATGGATGATGTGCTGTTTTATTCTAATCAGTAAAAGATGTTCTGCTCTACTCTATAACAGATTGTGTTCCGTTGTATTCTATGATAAACTGTTCTCCTCTATAATATACAGCACACTGTTCCATTGCACTCTCTACTCTATATCTATTCTATTGTGTTCCGTCTCTTCTGTAACATTCGTTCTGTTCAGTTCTGTAGTATACTATAACATACTGTTCTGTTCTACAGTAGTCTATACACTGATTTCTATTCTGTGTTGTGTAAAGTAGGACAGCTGATCTAATCATTTGGTTCGCAGGGCAGTATGGCTGAAATGGTTGCAGACGCACTACAGTGTGTTGGCTCTATATCTACACGTGCGTGTGTGAGTGTGATGCTCATTGATTGATTGATTGATTCTTCTTACCAATATCGCCCTGTCCTGATCTGTCACTCGACTGGTGACTCGTCCCTGCCTGCCGAAAACATTTCCCATTGCGAATAAACCACATTCCCGCCTTACTTCTAATATCACATCTCATATAAAATACCAGCTACTATTTACTTTAAAGCACATGGAAAAGATGTTGTCCGATATATCAAGTGTAGAGCGGTGGATGGCGTGTTTCATTCAGTTGTGGCTCGCTAAGCGCATTTAGCGTCTATGGATGCAGCTGCGCCCTCTAGAGTCACTGCAGCGGCATTGCAGTAATAATGTGACTATTTGCCGCCCCCTGTCGTTCTTTTTGTGCACGTGTCTAAAAAAACATGACTAATGTTTCCAAATTAACTGAGACCTTCAGAGACATAATCAAAACACAGTCCAATATGATATGTGTATTAGATATGGCTCAGGTCCCTTCAGTGTAAGTATATTGCATTTTTAGTTTGAGCAATTCCAGTTGCTTAAAAAACGTAATAGTACACCTCTCTTTGACAAGCATTTGAGGTATCATTCACGTCAACAACACAAATGGTGCAGGACAGGGCAGGTGTCATAGTTTAATATTTCTTCAGATTTATTTTAAATTAATATTTGTTTAAATCCGTAACCCTAAGTGTGTGCAATAGTAATAGTGCTGCATGCTTTGGAGAAAAACACTAATTATCCATTTAACCATTTAAGTAATTTATTTTGAATACTTTTGACCTCTATAAAATATAATTTGGTTAAAAGAATGATTTTTTCCCCCCCCCACACCAAACCACATTTTCACACAGCAAGAACTGAAATTAAATGAATGTTACTATGGAAGATTGTTTCAGCCACGGGATTTAAAAAAAAAGCTATTTTCAACTATTTATCACACAATTCTGAGAATTGCGAGATATAAACTCATAATTCTGAGGGGGAAAACAAGTCTAAATTGCAAGATTAAAAGTTGCAATTACAGTTTTTATAAAAAAACCTCACAATTCTGAGAATTGCGGCATGTAAACTCAGAGCTGCGAGAATTGTGAGATGAGAAGTCGCAGTTACTTTTTCTCCTTTTTTTAAAAATTCCACGACAGAAATTGGCTTCCATTACAGAACGGACTAAGAATAATAAAAAAAGTAACTTTCAGTAAAAATTATTTATTGAATCAAATGCCACAAAAAAAAAACATATTACATGAACAATAAAAAAAGCACTTTTGAAATATTATGACAAATAAAGACAATAACAGCAGTAGAATTCAACATGTATAATTTAATCTAATTTTATTCTTTTTCATTCACTCATTGGGATAATAAACAGCTTCCTGTCTACACAGCGGTATTGTGAACCTCAATAATAATAATTTCTTTAAAAATGTCCAGGTCTATACAGTACGTCAGTCACACAAAAGAGCTTAAACTAGAAAAATAGGCTTTGCCAGCTTTGAATACACAGGCATTCAGACAAAGATACTTTAAGAAGCTTGAACCAAACAAACAACTAGACGGTCCGTGATTTCCATATCCAAATCTACCATTGCAGAATATGATTCATATTTATCTTTGTTCTGTGCCGTGAGCCTCATAAAATTTTGTCTGAAATGAATAGCAGACATAACTGACTACTAAATCACATCACAGCATAGAAGTACAATATATTTAAATAAAGGCACCAACAAAACACCTTGTTCCTCATGCAAAACATATTGCCGTCTATTTAACCAGTACAAAAGTCAGAGAATATTAATTAAAGGCTCATAATGGAGCTCGAGGCCTTTGTGTAGTAAAATGCAACTGTTTTCTTTTCCTTTCTTTATCATTTTCTTCAGCTATAATCACCATTTGCATGCCCTAAGCTAAAGTATTAATCAAAAACATTTAAGATCTTCTTCTGATTCTCAAACACCAGGCTGATCCAGTTCGCTGCTATCACAGAAAACAATTTATTAACGATCTGACGAGCCCCTGAGGTGAATAAGCAAATATTTACATGGTCAGAGCTCACCCACAAACCTCTGAGGAATTTCTTTCTAGATGAGACGTTAATGTCTGGATGGCAGGCGGTCTTTGAGAACTCCCTTTGATGCATTAAATATTTGTGCTTTAACATCCACAGGTGTCCTCCTTTGAGATGAGATGAGAGATCTCCATCTACTTGACCTATTAAAGGAACGCATCTCATGTTGCTGGAGACTCCTTGAGGATGGGGAACCAGGAAACCTACATCTGGAAGTCTGTCCCGAAGTGTCTGATTTGGGCATCAGTCATAGACAGGTAGGTGGTCCTCATGCTGGGCGAATACTGCGGTTGTAAAAGAAAAATGAAGAAACAGAGATGTTAATGGGGTTCGACATTAGATACTGGCATGTGTGAAAACCACAGTCAAAAGACCCTCAAGCCCCATTCACAAACACATACAGAGATCTGCACCGAGAAAAAGCACTCATTTTCAATAGGAGTTGATTTTTTTTTTTAGCAAAATGACCAGCCAAAGTGACTTGAACATGAGAATACTAACTTCCCAGCAGAACTTGAAAGCAATGCGGGTGTCAGCAAGATGGAGGAGTTACTGTGAGCAATTTCACTGCTCTATTTGATTAGTTTCTGCCCTTGTACTGGAAATAATAATAATAATAAAAAATAAAAAAAAAGTAATGCCTGGAAACCTCCAGAAATAAAATCACTGTATGTGTGAACAGGACTTCAGGTGAGGAAACAAGGTGAGTTGGAAAAATACTGATGAATTTTTGGCAAAAGACAACAGCTGTACAAATAGCCGTAAAAACTGCTCACTGCTTACATTTTAAAGGGATGTACAGAATGTTTATGGAGTGGGGAAGGAAGGAAATGAGGACAAACAGGGCAATAGCATGTTGAAGGAAGGCAAAACCATTGTTGGGGACAGGGGCGCACTTACTGTTTCTAAATGTCTGAGGATATAACTTCAAATGTGATAAAAGACATGAAAAGAACTCAATTAGCTGTGAAATATCATTGTGAGAATACAGTGTCTTGACAGTTAAAAATGAAGTTGGGAATCAGTTCATTAGACCAGTGGTTCCCAACCCTGGTCCTGGAGGCACCCCAACACTGCATGTTTTGCATGTATCCTTAATCAAACACACCTGATTCAGGTCATCGGCTCATTAGTAGAGACTCCAAGACCTGAAATTGGTGTCAATGTAAGGAGACATGTAAAATGCGCAGTGTTGGGGTGCCTCCAGGACCAGGGTTGGGAACCTCTGCATTAGACTACGGACTGTCCTGTGATTAGTTTTACGCCTTCTGCAATGCATCAACCAACACGACTCACTAGATGATCCTCTCAAATACACCCTTTCACTTCTGATTCATCTTAGACCTCACAATCTGCACAAGCCTGATGGAGTCAAATTGAATTAAGACAGGACTGTTTTTAATTAATTTTCATTAATAATTTAGTATTAGTAATTAATAGTAGTTTCTCCTTATTCCCTTTATAACTGCAGGGATATTTTCAACTATAAAAAGGAAACATTAGGGGGCAGTAATGCTCCATGTCTGCTTTCAGCTTCAGTTCTCCTGATCTTGTACACCACAATCAAACAAAGCAACCCTCAACACAGGTTACATTAATTAAATCTTAATGGATCTGATACTTATGCCATAACATTCACCATAATTAAGAATTATGATGAATATACTCCATACCGTTCAAATGTTTGGGTGCGGTAAGATTTTTAAAAATGTTTTGAAGAAAGTCTCTTATGCTCAGTAAGGCTGCATTTATTTGATCAAAAATACAATATACACAGTAAAATTCTGAAATATTATTACACTTTAAAATATCAATTTCCCATTTAAATATATTTTAAATCTAATGTATTCCTGTGATGCAAAGCAAAGTTTTCAGCATCATTATTCCAGTCTTCAGTGTCACATGATCCTTCAGAATGCTGATTTTCTGATCAAGACACATTTCTTATTATTAGCAATGTCTTCCGCAATATTTTTGTGGAAGAAAGTAGGTCATACTGGTTTGTAACAGTGCTAAA
Organism: Sinocyclocheilus grahami; assembly: GCF_001515645.1. Classification (NCBI taxonomy): domain Eukaryota; kingdom Metazoa; phylum Chordata; class Actinopteri; order Cypriniformes; family Cyprinidae; genus Sinocyclocheilus; species Sinocyclocheilus grahami. The sequence goes on along the minus strand of NW_015505443.1, from coordinate 1,873,101 downwards.
AAAAATCAGCAACTATCTCAAGATATGATACACATCGTAATGTATTAATTGGATTCCAATTTGAACTTTGCTTTATTTTGTCCAGTAAGACATGGTATGAAGTTGAGAATTTTTAGTAGTTTTAACCAGTTTACACTCATTTAGACCTACCTCTTTAGAAATTTTAACAGAACGTACACGGAAAACAAATTCATTAAATAAATAGAATAGTAATATTATATATAATGATTTATACTTGTATCAGCAGAGTCCTAGTGTTGAAAGACATGAGGGTTGAGTATATATTCATTTTAATTTTTGCAACAAAACAACACATTAACAGACCAATGGTTGATGATACAGAAACCATCAAACATACAGAAATATAGTAAAACTGTCAGTAAATGGAAGATTGAAATCAAAATACCGAAGGTGGTGGTGAACCGCTCCCAATCAACGGGACGTTTTCATAGCGAGGATTTCTTTCAAATAGCATGGACTGGTTCCTGCCGGAGAGGAAGAAAGGGAAGTGGGTCAGCATGAAAGAAAACAACAGTTCTCTCTCTCTCTCTCTCTCTCTCTCACACACACACACACTCACATGTACTCTGGTGTGCTGGATGTGGCTGGCAGCGGAGGATGCAGACTCGTCTGGCTGCCCATGCTGCTGCTGTAGCTGCAGAAACTGTGAACTTGAGCTCGGCTGGGGTTATACGCCGTGATGCGTCTTGACGGGTTAAAGGGGTCCTCCTCATCCATATCATCACAATCCCTGTCCCTGAGGACAACCAATCGCACGTCAGCTACACCGGTGGTCTCAGTGCCATGCACTGCAGTGACACAACAGGAAGGTGGATGGTACCTGATGGCGATGAGGGCCCAGGCACGTGGGACGGCACACAGCAGGGCACAGAAGGCACAGGCTGCCAGCAGAGAGAACAGGCACAGATACAGGAGCCCCTCCACACCATCATAGCAGATGCCCAGCAGAGCCTCCAGATAGTCCTGCAGGATCAGAAAGCTGTTAGATCAACACAGGACCTAACAAAGTCCCCCCAAAAAATTTGTTTTTAAGTAGTTTGAGATAATCATTTATTATTAATTAGAGAAAAAAATATCGCTTATTAATATTTGAAAAAACAGAGACCCCTATAATACCAAGGTCATCATAAGAAAAATAAAACTATGGTTTACCTTTTCGAAAAATAATAATTATGATTACATACATTCAAGGTATAAGGAAAATATCTTTTTAGTTGACAATTTTAAAGACATTAAATTTAATATTTGGTTGGAAATGGCTAAACTTTTTTTTTTAAACAACATGAAACCAACATAAATATAAACAGTAAAAATATTTGAAAAACTTTGTCAAGTGGTGCAACCAACATGCAGGAAAAATGCCAAGGTCATCATAAATCTCTTCATTAGATAATTTTACCTTTTTATGAAAAATCAAGGTTAGTTCAGATTATAAAATGTCATGTGGTGCAACCAAAAATATTATGTATGAATTAAGAATTCATGATATTTGTAAAATAAATGAACACAAATACTATTTATTAAAAAAATAATAATAATTAAAAAATAAAAAAAAATAAAAATATATATATATCAGAAGAAGAATCAGAATGAGTTTTTATTGCCAGGTATGTTTACACATACGAGGAATTTGTTTTCATGACAGAAGCTTCCACAGTGTAACAGAATGACAGTGACAGAACAAAAACACAGATAATAAAAAAATAGAAAAATAGAACAAGTAACTAAGGAATAAAAATATACAAATCGACAATTGTATGTACAGGTATATAACAATAGACAGTTGTATGTACAGGTATATTATGTGCAAATTGAAATGTAGACTGAGTGTGTGTGTTAGATAAATAAGTGTATGAGTGAATAAATAGTGTGTGTTCCACAGTTATTGTCAAGTGTTCATGAGATGGATGGCCTGAGGGAAGAAACTGTTCCTGTGTCTGGTCGTTCTGGTGCTCAGAGCTCTGGAGCGTCGACCAGATGGCAACAGTTCAAAGAGGGAGTGTGCTGGATGTGAGGGGTCCAGAGTGATTCTGCCAGCCCTTTTGCTCACTCTGGACGAATACAGTTCTTGGAGAGAAGGGAGGGTTGTACCAATGATTCGCTCAGCAGTCCGGACTACCCTCTGAAGTCTTCTGAGGTCAGATTTGGCATTCATCCGAGTAAACAAGACAGATGGAAGTTGGCGAGTGAAGGACATAAAAAAATGGACTGGAGCGCAGCCCAGGTCATCTAATACATGGACCTGGCCCTCCACCACCCTCCTGGACTGTGTTATTTCTAGAGTGTCTGGAAGCTGCTCCTTCGAGGGGGGGGCAGATTGGGGGGAGACTCGTACCTCCAAGTCTCCTATGTGTGTGTCACGAATCCTGCCCATGGACTTCCATCCGCTTGCCACCAGAGATCACACTTCCATTATATTGACTGTCATACTACACAGACTTCCACATGTCACCACAAACTACATTTCCCAGCATCTATTGCATTAATGACAGACACAGCTGTAACCAATCTAAAACACTTTATAAGCCATGGTTTTCCTCTTTCAAATCGCAGAGTATTGTTTAGCATTTATGCTGTTTAGCGTAGCTACTTTACGGAGCCTGTTCCCGGTCCTAGTTTGAGTTTCTAGTTCTAATCTAAGTCTAGTCACGTGATTGCCTGTTTCCCGATTACCTGCCTGTCTTGGATTTCTCTCTCATCTTGTCGTCTGGATTCTGTTCGCACCTCGCTTGGATTTATTATCTGTCTATGGATTACTCGCTTGCCTCAACCTTTGGATTAAGAAAAATCCTTATTTGGCCGGGAGAGCAGAATGAGTTTGTCTGTTTTGTTGGGTAAAGAGCGGAGGTTCGCCAGATGGTATGCTAGGCAACGGCGTCCTGAATCCGCGCTGTCTGAGCTTCACGAGCGCACCGGCTCGCTTCCCCCGTCTGCGCGTCCTGAAGCGCTTAATCAGCGCCACAGCTCCCCCGACAACAATGTCCAGCAAAACATCCGAATAGTCGAAAACCGGTGAAATATCGGGTGGTGTGTACTTCCGAATGTCCAGCAATTCGTCTCTGGTGAAACTGATTGCAGGGATATAACTAAAGACAGGACAAACTAACAAAAACATAAAAATAACTGCAGAGCACGCCACGGAGGCAGCCATCAGCATCGGCGCCATTGTGCATTATCGTTTTTATATATTTAAAAGTCTTCTAATTAATTTTTGTACACTTACATGCACTGAAGGTGTAAGGAACTTTTTTTTTGATGTTCACTCTACATAACATTTCTGTTGAAAATGGCATAAAAGCTCATAAAAAGGCATAAAAAAATTAAAATCAAACCAGTTTTTAAAAAGAATTCCCCTGTTCATGATCATGAACACTATTATTTGTCATCGAGGGCAGTTTTGGGTTAAAAAAAAAACAGTGAACAAGACTGGCGATAGCTAGAAGTCTGACTATTTGAGACTGACAAACTGTTAAAATATATTTTGAAATTAAAATGTGACTCACTTTATGCAGACTACGGCAGTCCAGCAAGGCGGTAAGCTGATGCAAATTGAACTCTGAGGAGTTCAAGATCCGTTGAATTCCTAGAAGATCTTTCTGAAATGATTCAAATTGGGAAATTATTGTTTGGAGAAAAGGAGGTACAGAATGTGACGCAGAACCCTCTTTGACCGCACTCTCACCTCTGCGGTGGGAAACACTGCAACAGAAACCTGCAGCAAACCTTGCACCTGTATCTGCATGGTGGTTAAAGACCTCTGGAAGACGGTCAAAGACTGCAATACAGAAACAACAGCAAATCAGACAAACATGTGACCTAAAGCGGTCCATCCACTGATCTAAAGGATTTCTACACAGACATGCGATAGATTGTGCCTTCTGTTAATGCAATGACTAGTGAAAGGTCAGTAATCCCTGCTGAGGATATGTATTTACATCTGGATTTACAGTTATTAAGGTTTTAAATTTGGTTAATGGTTACATCGGTCTTATACATCTGCTTTATGACATTCCCCCAGAACATTTACTTTAAAAGATCATCCAAAACAGCAGCTTAACCAGCACAGAATAAAGTCTAAATCAGTGGAAAAGCATTCACGAGATTCCCACAGGCAATGCGAGAAAGCCAGACAAATCTAATTATCACAAAACTACAGACAAAAGAGACCCCCTTTGATCATATCGCCTATTCATAATTTAATTAGCCACGCAGATTTTTTTACAGAAACATTATAATGGCTTTAACATGGGTATTTGCCTCAATTAGAAGTCAAATGAATCTGTAAGCTCCATTAATTGCTTGTGTCAGGAGTTGTGGGAGGAATTGAACGCTGACATGCCAGGGAATCGTTTACCTGCTGGAACGGATTGGGAAGACTCTGGCTGCAGTAAAGGTAATAGTGCACTATATCTGCAGGGGACACAGAAACACAGTGAACATTCAAATGCTTACAGTCTGTGCCATTAAATGAAACTGAACTAGCAAAATGGCTCATTTGGAAATGATTATTAATCATGAGCACATTAAAGGAATAGTTCACCATAAAATTTTAATTTGTTGAAAATTGACACACCTTTACACCTCAGATTCAACAATGGATCCTGTGCAGTGAATGGGTGCCGTCAGAATGAGAGTCCAAACAGCTGATAAAAACATCACAATAATCCATAATAATCCACAAGTAATCTACATGACTCCAATCCATCAGTGAATATCTTGTGAATTAAAAAGATGTGTGTTTGTAATAAACAAATCCATCATTAAAAAATTTTAAACTTCAAACCGTTATATCCGGATAAAATACAAAGTCTTCTATCCATAATATTGCTTTCTACAGTGAAAAGGTTGTCATAGAAATATGCACAGGTCCAGCACCATTTGCAAGCGAAAACATTCCAAAACAGTTCTAAACAAATATGTCGGTGGATTTTGATGGAGGACTTTTTGTTGGTGGACTTTTCACAAGAGGAAGCGTTATTATGAATTATGGACTTGTATTTTGGCAGAGCAAAGGTTTAAAGTTAAAATGCCTTAATAATGGATTTGTTTCTTACAAACTTACAAAGATTTTCCCTTCACAAGACGTTAATTGACAGAGTGGAGTCATGTGGATTACGGTGATGTTTTTATCTCTCATTTCTGACGGCACCCATTCACTGCAGAGAATCCACTGGTGAGCAACTAATGTATTGCTCAGAAATGATACATTTCTCCAAATCTGTTCCCATGAAGAAACAAACTCATCTACATCTTGGATGGCCTGAGGGTGAATACATTTTCAGCAAATTTTCATTTTTGGGTGAACTATTCCCTTAACACATGACCGCCCACATAGCAGCTATTCAGTATTAAGCCACCAATCACATTAGAGATCGTTTACATATAGTTTTTTTTCCCTCAAATAAGTTTTATTGAAAGTCAAAGATTTTGAAGATGGATTTGCGATCTTGCATATTTTGTCTCTTTTACCTGTACAAAGAATACATTACAATACAATCAAAATTAGAAAAGAGAAGAAAAAAACAACAACATCACAAACCATCCCTTACCAGACCTGTTTACATTAAATTGTAAAGTATGATGAAGAAATATTAAAACATTACATTAACAAATGATGCATTACTCCATAGGGTTTCCTAGATAACAGAAAAGGGTGCTAGATTTTGTCAAACTGCTCAAATTTGCCCTTCAAACTGTATCTAATTTGTTCCAAATGTAAAGTAGAAATCATCTCTCCAAGCCATAATTTGACTGTAGAAGCCTCATTTTTCTTCCAGAAAAACAGTAGTAACTTCTTGGCTGTAATTAAACTGTATACAATAGGTTGTGTTGTGCTCCTGATAATGGATGCATATGTTCAGAAAGTCCCAGAATGAAAAGTGCCGCATCCAGCAGCATTTGCACCCTAAAAATCTCTGAAAGCACTTCAAAAAATTCCATTCCAATAACTCTGTATCTTGGAGCAAAAAATTAAACTATGGGACAACTCAGCATCTACTGAATTATATTTGTCACAAAGAGATGAGACATTTTGTAAAATTCTATGTACTTTCTTTTTTGGATAATGTAGTCTGTGAATGACTTTAAACTGAATAAGGCAGTGTCTAGATTTGATAGAATGTTCTTTAATATCCTTTAAACTCGTCTGCCAAGTTTCCTCAGAAAATTCCACTCCTAGTTCTTTCTCCCATTCTTCCTTAAGAAAACTTGTTGAGGGAGGATTGTAGAAGATCATAAATGATTGATAATGCTTTTTTTACTTCCTTTACACTGATCAAGACACTTATCAATAATTAAGGGTGATGTATTATCCAATGAAGGTGTATGATCACGTGCATAAATCCTAATCTGTAGAAATCTAAAAAAAAATATTCTGGGAAAAAGTTCTGTTGCAGCTGACTAAAGGATACCAGAGCCCCATCATTGCGGAGCACTATGATCATCCAACCACACTGAAATTAGTTTTATGTAAGAAGCCCAGTAATAAAGACAAAAATCTGGAAGTGGCAGACCTCCCTCCTGTTTAGGTTTACAGAGATGTGCCTTCTTAACTCTGTGATATTTATATTCCCACAAGAACGGAAGAATAATCGAATCTAATTGCTTAAAAAAAGAATGTAGGTAGAAAGATTGGAATAATCTGGAATAGATACAGTATCTGTGGTAAGAAAATAATTTTAATTGCATTTATTCTACCAAATAGTGAAATCGGGAGTGCTCTCCAAAATTGTATATTAGCTTGCAATTTGGAAATTAAAGGGGTAAAACGGGCAGAATAATTCCAAGATAAGTCAATTTTTCCTTTGAGACTTTAAATGGAGAAGATTGTATCGAAGACGTATCTTTCAGTCCAATGGGCATTAGCTCACTTTTATATAAATTAACTTTAAACCCTGAAAACATCCCAAAGACATTAATAGTATCCAAAATAACAGGCAGACTCACATGGGGTTTGGTAATATATAGCATATGTATATAAAGATATTTTATTGACTGTATTTAAAGTGTTAAAGCCATGAATAGAAGGGTCAGAATGAATGTATTGAGCAAGAGGCTCTACAGTCAGCACAAATAAGAGAGGAGAAATGGGGCAACCTTGCCTAGTCCCTTCTTTGGAGACTAAAGGGACCAGACAAAGTATTATTAGTTAATACCTGAGCTGTAGCACTTTTATACAAAATTTTAATCCAATTTATAAATTTATCACCCACATCAAATTTTTCTAGTACTGAGAAAAGTGTCATTCCACTCTTATCAAATGCTTTTTCAGCATTGAGAGAGATTATTACCAGATTCTCTTGAATAGCTTTGGAGAAACAATAAGGCGTTTCAGAAAGGCGGGGCATAGAGGAGAAACAATAATGTACAGTATGTGGAAAATAATAAGTTTTTTAACCTTAAACCGCATAAACACATTTCATTACACCAAATACACAAAATAATGTTCTTTTTAGCAACATCATATGACCCCTTTAAAGGTACAGTAGTAAAAACGGTTTCATTCTAAATGTGAGAGTGTGGAAAATGATTATGACTAAATTATGACTGTTTTTGGTGCAAGAAACCTTGACTACCATATAGGATATGTCTTTAAACAGCTGTGTTAAAAACATGCGGTTCATGAAAAACACAGGCATATAGAGAGCAATGATATATTACTTACCTGCACTTAAGGAGTCTTTGGTTTGATTGACAATGAACTTGTCAGGAGAGACACAAAAGTCACTGGTGCCCTAGAAAAGATCAAACAATAAGCTCACAATTACAATTCTGCAGAATCTTTTAAACATTTACATTTAGTCATTTAGCAGACGCTTTTATCCAAAGCGACTTACAAATGAGTACAATAAAAGCAGTCAAAACTAACAAAAGAGCAACAATATATAAGTGCAAATGACAAGTTTCGGTTAGCCTAACGCAGTACACGTAGCAAGGTTTATATATATATACTGTATATATATATATATACAGTGAAATAAGAAGATAAATATAGATAAAGTAGAATTAAAATAGAAAGTGCTAGAGTTAGAGGGTCAAATAAAGGTGGAACAGATGTGTTTTTAGTCGTTTCTTGAAGATGGTTAAGGACTCAGCTGCTCGGATTGAGTTGGGCAGGTCATTCCACCAGGAGGGAACAGTTAATGAAAAAGTCAGTGAAAGTGATTTTGTGCCTCTTTGAGATGGAAACAAGAGAAAGAAATTGAAAGTCTCATAGCATTTCGTAAATGTTGTTGCAGTGTTCACACATATTGGACAGTGGTGTTTGTATCAAAAGGTGACAGGGTTTCTAAGACCTTTGCTTAAAGTCAGGACCATATGAGGTGATCAAAGAGGGGCTAATCCTATTGCGAAGATCAGTGGATGGCCTGGCTTAAATTAGTGGCTGTCAGCAGCAAGCCAGTATGAACTATTACCTGAGATACTGAAAAGGGCTCAAAGAAACCTGAAACTTTCTAGAGAGAAAGTGTCATGAACACTGTTTCTAATTAAACAGCTGTGCACTGACAATCTTCTCACTGACAAAACTCTAAAAGCTCCTTCATGCATTCAGACTAAAAAGTGACAAACTGGATGGCAAAACCAACCAGATTTTAATTTCAACACAAGACCTAAGGATGCCTTTGGGATTTACGGGACATTTTTATCAATCATTTCCTATAGATTAGGTTAAGGGTGAGGTTAGGACTACTGTTGTTTGCTGGACCAAAACGTTGTTGTTTCAGGACCAACATAAAATGCATCCAGCTTGGAAAAACCAATGTCACTGGTGTGTATTTTAGATTTTACATACATTTCAGACTACATGCATTAGTGTGGTCACTCAGTAATCATATGAAGAATCAGTAAATCAATTAAGAAATCAATTATAAAATCTGTAAATCAAATAAATCCACTATATAAATTGTGACATGTCTAGACATGAGGATAAATGGATAATTTAATAATAATAATAATAATTAGAGGTGCTGAGATCCTCGCCGTCATTTCCAACCGAATTTTTTGATGAAGGCGCGGCCCCGACGACCTGGACGACCAGCACAACAGTACCCATTTGGAAGGGTAAGGGCGACGTCGCGGAATGCTCCAACTACCAGCCGATTCGCCTTTTATGCCACACCCTGAAGATTTTCAAGCGAATCGTGGACGCCAGACTACGGCAGATCGTCACTGTCACGCCGAATCAATGCGGCTTTGTCAAAGGCAGCGGAATGACGGACGCCATCCACGCCGCCCGGCTCCTCATAGAGAGATACCGGGAGAAGAACAGGCGAGTCCACGTGACCTTCCTGGTTCTCGAAAAAGCGTTCGACAAAATTCCGCACAACCTAATCTGGCACGCCCTCCGGTCCCACAACGTGCCCGAGGCCTACGTCCAGGGGATCCAAGTGCTTTACCGCAACGTCACCAGCGTGGTCGGAACATCACCATCCTTCCCCATCACCGTCGGAGCCCATCAAGGATCAGCCCTCTCGCCGCTCCTATTCATCCTATGCATGGACACGGTGACGGCCGACATCCAAACTTGGCCAGCGAAGACCATCAACAGCTACAAGACCAAACGCAGCAATGGAAGGCCCGACTGGACAAGTACGGAATGCGGACCGAGTATTAAGAAGGCCGAGTATATGGAATGTGGGCCTCAGACGAACGGAGCCATCAGCATTGACGGCAAAGATCTGAAGGCGGCGACCAATTTCAAGTATCTCGGATCTGTCATCAGCAGCGACGGCGACGGCGACACCCTCCCGGATGCCCGAATCTGAGTCAATGCTGCCTGGATGAAATGGCACCAAGTCACCGGCGTCCTGTGCGATCGATGAATGCCCATTCGAATGAAAGCCAAGATTTACAAGACCGTGGTACGTCCCATAGCTCTCTATGGATCGAAGTGTGGCCGGCAACATCCAAGCACGAGCAGGACCTTCACGCAATGGAAATGCGAATGCTGCGATGGTCTCTTGGTCTGACCTGATGGGACCACGTGACAAACGAAGACATCAGAAAGGGGATGGGCATCGCCCCAATCGTGGAGAAGATGCGAGAAGGACGACTCCGGTGGTATGGCCATGTCGTAAGAAGTGACGAAGGATCGGTGACGAGAACAGCACTCCGACTAAGCCCGCACGGCAAGTGACCACACGAAAGGCCCAAGAAGCGATAGCTCGACCGTTTGAAGGACGATATGCGGCACGCCAACATCGACCCAGAGGATGCTCTGGACCGAGCCAAATGGAGACGGGCGTGCAGAACAGCAGACCCTGCACCCAAGCGGGAAAATCGCTAGGACAAAGAATAATAATAATAATAATAATAATAAAATAATTTAATAAAAACATTGATAATTTGAAAAAATATTCAATTTGCAACATAAATAATATAATTGACATTGTCATCTACAGCTTTCTGTATATACCTATTTATTTGTTATTTTATCAATTGATTAATTTTTTGATTTTGATATTTCAGAAGATTTCATTTACTTAACATCATTTCTGAATTCTGAATTATCATAATTTAAATTACTGATTGATTCCTACACTGTTTTTTCCCCCTTTTTTTCCTCAAATCCATTACAGAGTGGTTCACATAGGATCCCAATAGTAAATTTCCTCTGAAGAGTCACACAGTTCCTGCAAGGTTTGTTTCCACTCTCTCTTACTATCAGTAACAGGAGGGAATCGGTGTAGTCAGTCACTGCTGGAGTAATCCACTTTACTGCAGGGCCTGACCTCTGTTCTGACCCCTCATTGAGTAGTCTTAAGTTCTGTTCCCCACAGACATCCCGACTGAAGCGTCGGCTCCGACATTAATCAATGTAGAGCTCAGGTCTGCCTCATAAATAGCTCCTCAAAGACTAGAGCTAAAATAATTAAGCCAACTCATTGATACTGTACCTCATTTTTTTTTAATTGAATTTAGAGATATTATTTAGAAAGTAAAGATTATAGTTTCTGTTCCAACTCGATTTAGAATAGCAAAATAAACAGACTTGAGGAAGTAGGTAAATCATATTTGCGGTTGACAGCAAAGACTGTGCATCCAATCAAACTCTACAATATATTAAATTCATATGTCTATAAGGAGAAACCAGTCTAATTAAACAGATTAATTCAAGTCACTTAGTTGATTCACAAAATAAGGATTCAGGAATCAAACAACTATCTTTATTAGTGAGTCACTAAGTGATTCCCACAGATTTGTTCAAACACACCAATCTGTTCAGAAACAAAATGTCATTTTGCTGTAGCTTTTTGTTGGCGATGTTGAATCTAAAATGTAAGTTAGTCAATATGTATGTCTTATTTATTGAACTGTATACGAGCAATATCACTCAATCATTATATTTGTCACGAATCCAGTCCATGAACTTCCGTCTGCTTGCCATCAGAGGTCACCCGTCTCCCATTACATTGACTCTCACACCACACAGACTGTTACACATCACCCTGGACTGCATTTCCCATCAACCATTGCACTGATTACACGCACACAGCTGAATGCACTGATCACACACACACAGCTGAATTCAATCAGACATGCTACATAGCCATGGACTTCCTCTCTCTCTCACGGCCGAGTATTTTCTAGCGTTTTTCACTCTCCAAGTGTTAGCTACTTCACCAAGCCATTCCATGTTTATGTCCTGTTTGGTCTCTAGTATTGTTCTGCGTTTTCCACTCTCCTAGTGTTAGCTGCTATACGGAGCCTGTTTATTGTCTTAGTTTTGTCTTTTTTCCATAGTTCCTAGTTTAGTTTAGTCTTGCCTTGCCTGTTTTCCCGTGTATATATCGCTGTCTTTGTTTTTGGATTGCCCTGTCGTTTTGACATTTGGACTCTGTTTGCCCATGCCTGGACCTTT
>NW_015505443.1:1851034-1859333 GCF_001515645.1 Sinocyclocheilus grahami | reverse complement strand
AGGTCTGCCTCATAAATAGCTCCTCAAAGACTAGAGCTAAAATAATTAAGCCAACTCATTGATACTGTACCTCATTTTTTTTTAATTGAATTTAGAGATATTATTTAGAAAGTAAAGATTATAGTTTCTGTTCCAACTCGATTTAGAATAGCAAAATAAACAGACTTGAGGAAGTAGGTAAATCATATTTGCGGTTGACAGCAAAGACTGTGCATCCAATCAAACTCTACAATATATTAAATTCATATGTCTATAAGGAGAAACCAGTCTAATTAAACAGATTAATTCAAGTCACTTAGTTGATTCACAAAATAAGGATTCAGGAATCAAACAACTATCTTTATTAGTGAGTCACTAAGTGATTCCCACAGATTTGTTCAAACACACCAATCTGTTCAGAAACAAAATGTCATTTTGCTGTAGCTTTTTGTTGGCGATGTTGAATCTAAAATGTAAGTTAGTCAATATGTATGTCTTATTTATTGAACTGTATACGAGCAATATCACTCAATCATTATATTTGTCACGAATCCAGTCCATGAACTTCCGTCTGCTTGCCATCAGAGGTCACCCGTCTCCCATTACATTGACTCTCACACCACACAGACTGTTACACATCACCCTGGACTGCATTTCCCATCAACCATTGCACTGATTACACGCACACAGCTGAATGCACTGATCACACACACACAGCTGAATTCAATCAGACATGCTACATAGCCATGGACTTCCTCTCTCTCTCACGGCCGAGTATTTTCTAGCGTTTTTCACTCTCCAAGTGTTAGCTACTTCACCAAGCCATTCCATGTTTATGTCCTGTTTGGTCTCTAGTATTGTTCTGCGTTTTCCACTCTCCTAGTGTTAGCTGCTATACGGAGCCTGTTTATTGTCTTAGTTTTGTCTTTTTTCCATAGTTCCTAGTTTAGTTTAGTCTTGCCTTGCCTGTTTTCCCGTGTATATATCGCTGTCTTTGTTTTTGGATTGCCCTGTCGTTTTGCCGTTTGGACTCTGTTTGCCCATGCCTGGACCTTTGCCTGTGTTCCTGGATTTATCCCTCTAGTCGCGCCCTTTTGATTCTGTTCTCCGATCGTTGACCTTCGCTAGCCCTAGGATTATTCTTGTATCTTGCCCGCCATATACCTGTTTGCCATTGTTCGACCCTGCCTGTGTTTCTGACCTCTTCTGCTTTAAATAAAGCTTGCACATGGATCCGCACGTCTCACGTCTCGTCAGCCCCGTTACAATATTAGTCTGAATATTAGTGCAGCTTTTGGATAAATAACAAATAAAAGCACCATTTCTGATTTAATATTGCCTACATATAGAGTTACTACATTTAATGTATTATACTCACTATATAAATGTATCATATTACATAGTACTTTATAAAAAAAATGTTTCTTGACAAAATGCAAATAGCATTTGCTATTTCTCCCACAGCATTTGTTAGTTATAAACGTGTTTTTAGTTCATGCGAGGGCAGTGGTAGCATCATGGTTGAGGATTTGGACTACTAATGAAAAGTGGCTTGTTTGATGTCAGCTAAGTGTGTCACAGGAAGTGTAAAGTACCTGAGATCCCCCTTCAATAGCCCAGTGACATCATGAACAAGGCATTTAGCCCCTAGGTGTATGGTACTGCACACCCAATTACTGTATTACAAGTCAAAACTAAATATAAGGCATCTTCAGAATGATAAATACAGTTTGCTGTCTTTATTATGCATGCAGCCTGAGAGATGCAGAGATGAAGACAATTTACAGAGTAAACTGGCCCATTTAGTGACACAGAGAGAATGGCTTTTTACACCCGTTAAGCCAGTGGACTGTCTAATTTAAATGACCAGGGCTTTGTAATCAGCTTTGCAAACTGGCATGCAGCACGAGACACATAAATGCAGTCACTGGACCCTGATAATCTCCTAAGAGTTTCACACAACTCACACCCCATCTACCCTGACTTGCAAACATTCACATTGTTTAGTGCATGAAGTCACTGACTCATAGTCACTGGACACTGATCAAAGGGGGTTTAAAGTGAGCACTCATGTGAAAACACAGTAACTTACCACAGCTGTGGCTGTGCCCGCACCTAATGACACCCAACTCATGATCATGGTCAGTACACCACACACCATAATACTGAAATGAGAAAAAGAGAGGAAATAACAGTGAGATGTGAGATTATATACTAACTATCAGAAGTTTGAGTCAGTAAAACATTTTTTGAGTCTCTTATGCTCACCAAGGTCAAAAATATAGTAAAAACAGTAATAATGTGAAATATCATTATAATTTAAAGTAATCAATTTGAATACATTTTAAAAGTAATTTATTCCTGAGATGCAAAGCTGAATTTTCTGCATCATTATTCCAGTCTTCAGTGCCACATGATCCTTCAGAAATCATTCTAAAACGCTGATTTGCTGCTCAAGAAAAATGTATTATTATCAATGGTGAAAACAGGTGTGCTGCTTCATATATTTTTGTGCAAACCATGATTCATTTTGTTTCACGATTCTTAGATGAATACATAGTTTAAAAAAATAGAATCTATTTGAAATAAAAATCATTTTCTGCCCTTTACTGTCACTTTTGATCAATTTAATGCATCTTTGCTGAATAAAACAGAAAAAAACTTGACCCCAAACTTACAGTATGTGTTATGTAGTTTGACAGTATATGTAGTTTCTACTATAATATTACCAATCAATGATTTTTCTATGAAAACACCATTTATTAAAAAAATAAAATAAAATTGTGAATGTGTAAATGAATATCAACTTAACTTCCAGTTAGTAAGTAAATCCGATGTTGCTTCAAATAGCTGCTATGATAGATTCAGTAAGTAATTCATTAAGTAAATCATTACTTACTAAATGATTCAAAACAACTCTTTTGGCCGAATTATTAAAAGAACCTTCTCATAAGAATAAATGTTGGGAAACTGAACTATCCTGTTTACACATTAGTAAGAAGCACATGAATGAGGATGTGAACCGGTGAGAAAGTGATCAAACACAAGAGCATGTGAGCGATCACATGAGCAAATAGGGAGTCAAAAGGAGACAGAGATGAATGGGGTAAACTGCTCCCTGGTGGCCATGGAAAATGGAGCCGAGGTTTCCTCAAACAGCATTTCTTGTCTGAGGATGGTCTTAAAAGCACCAATAAAGCGGATTGGAAGCATGTAATAATTAGTTAAGGGCGAGCACATGTTCGCACGGGTAGAGAAATCAATAAGCATTAGTGGGGTAAGTGGGGATGGATCTAAAGGAGCTTCCAATAAGGCAAATGGGGAGAGAGACAGAGGATTGAGATGAGAGGAAATGCAGGGCTCGCTGGCGACTGGCTAGCCACAGCACTCGATGCACTCAAAGTCATTCCACAGAGGTCTGTTTATGTCAGAGGCTGCATTATTTTACAGTGCATCCGTTAGGGATTCAAGCTAGCAGGAATAAACAACTTCATGACACTATACAAACAATTAACAACGGGAAAGGATCATATGCAAGCTGAAATACAGGTCATATGACACATCGTATATGCAAGTATATATTGCCGTCTATCTCCATGTTGACATCAAATGGCTTCATGATTACAAAAACAGGTCCAACTTTCCTTCTGTGAAGAGAATACCCAAATCCAGATGTCTAATATATTGATATTTACAGCAAACTTACACTGCGAGCAGCCATCGAGACTGCTTTGCCAATCCCAGACATGTTATGAGACAGATGAGCAGGTCCAAAATCAGAAGCAGCAGGTATGTTAACCATCTGAAATAAAGCAAATGAAAGATGATGAAAGATGAGAGCAGAAATAAGTGTTTAGACAGTATAAAAAAGGCACATATATATTCTATTTTTTATGTGTGCTTTCAGTTGGGTACATTTTATTATTTTTAAAAAATGTGATTAAAAAATGGCTCGTAATGTTCAATGATATAAAAACAAATAACATATGGCAGTGCTTTTCTAACCAAATAATGCTTATGCTATCATTTTCATATAATTTGATTGATTAAACTGTGCGTCACCTCATTCGATTTCTTTTTAAATCAGTTGATAGTGCTGATTTTAATATTCATCTACTGTGTGATTTAGATGTGTGGGAGCCCACTGTCAGCAGGCCTCTAAGTACTTTAAAAGTGGGTGTTTATGGCACTCAAATTATACTTCCATCTTCAGTTGTATGTTTCCCATCCATACGATTAATAATTGAACAGACCAAAGACACATACGAATTTCATGAGCTCCAGCCTAGTATGTGAGAACAGACAATCTGGCAAACAGCTCACTCTGAGAAGGTGTTACTTCTGGTAATCAGACATACCATTTGAGTGAACAACATTTCAATAAAACATTCACAAAATGAACTAATTTGTAGGGTTTTCTAACAATGTTAGAGCATTGAAACCACATGTAAAAAAAAAAACAGGTGTTTTACTGTATTTTCTGTACTGTATTGATTCAAGGTCTACACGGTTTGGTATGCTATTGGAATGACTGGAGAGCCACAATCTCATCAGTAATCCTACACCATGAGGACTTAAAAATGCCCACACATCTTGAGACAGGAAAAGAGAGAGAGGGAGAGAAATATATAGAGACAAAGGTGTTTGATAAATCAAGGGAGGGAGTCCAGAGCTTGGGCGATTCAATTTGTCTATGAGTAATGGAGGAAGAGACATTTGAACGTTGCTGCTCAATAGCACAGTCCTTTAGCTGCATGAAACACTAGCTACTCGTCAATACATGCACTGCAAGTTCATAACGTGCAGGTCTACAAATGGAAATGTAATCTTCTTGGAGGGCATACAAATCAATTTAACAAGATTAACAGCTCCAAAAGGGCGCGAGTAACCTAGTCGACATGAGATCCAGTAGTAGTGCCAGTAAAGATTAAGAAGTAGGCCAAAGCTGGCACCTTTAAGGCAGTGCCCCATTAGAAATAACTTGATTTTGGTAGGGGTAGTAGGGTGAGGGGGACAGGACAAGATGTTTGAGAAGTAGGGCCATAATTATGAGATGCAGAGTGAGAGTTTAAGAAATGGGGACATATATTTGAGGAGTAGGTCCACAAGTTTGAAAAAAAAAAAAAGAAAAAAAAAAGGGGGTCACATGTTTGAGGAGTAGGACAAAAAAATTGGCTTGCATATTTGAGGAGTAGGGGCAGAAGTCTGAAAAATGGGGTTACATGTTTGAAGTAGTAAGGTCAGAAGTCTAAAAAATAGGGTCATATGTTTGAGGAGTAGGGTGAAAAGTTTAAAAAATAGGCTCATATGTTTGCGGAGTACGGAATTTCTCTGCCGATAACGATAGCCAAATTATTCAGAATGATATTTGCAGATACCGATGCAGATACCAATAGTTTGATTTTCTTAAGGATGCAGTTAACAACACAGGGAACCCTGTCATTTGGCACATTACTATAATATTAAAGGTTAAAATGAACAACAAAGCTATTATATTCAACTGTTATTCATTTTCAGATATTATAATTGAAATGTCTGTTTACAACTCATTTGCACATAAACACCTGTCTTCATGCCAGATTATTCAAACATACATATATAACTATAAGTAAAAAAGCTTGTCTTTAGTGTTACTTTATAGCTAACTAATGAACTATGAACAGTGTATAACATAGCTGAGGTAAATGCCATGTTAAGTGACATACTGTTCACAATCTGTTTTACTGGCATCTTTCCATGGCTGAAACACTGATTGAGCGATTACATAAGACATGATACATTTTGGTAAGCTATACTGTATCTTTCAACATACCTTCTGATGTTCATTCATGTCTATTTTGTACTATAACTTATAAAAGTGGAAGAGACTCGCGCTTCGTGCTGCTGCTTGAACGGAGGTGCTATAGCAATCTGTCACGTCACATTTAAAAGCGTCAAAATGGCATTCATTGTTTGAATTTCGTGATAGAATGTACAAGATTTGAAAGCTGAGACTGTTTCTTATCAGAAGTAAGAAAGCACAAAGCTCTTTGCAATTATTGGATGGGAGGCGTGCTACAAATAATGTTTGGTGAAGAGAGAAACTGCAGATCTGGCAACCCTGGCTTGAACTATGGGTGATTCATAAGGTCAAATAGAGCCTGCTTTAATGTCGCTATTTTTAACTGTTAATGTTGTCATGTTAATTTTGACAGTCCTAAATTCAACAGAGAGAATTTCTTCACACTAGGGCTGGGCAAAAAATCAAATGCGATTTTCATCTCCATCTCCATTTTCTTTCATCGCCGCTCCATCTGAAAGCACGTGCTGGAGATTTACTGCTAATCACCAGAAGCAGCTTTACTGACGAGATGCGCATGAAAATTACATTTGATTTTTTACACAGCCCTACTTCACACACAGTATGAGTTGCAGTCTGACACGTTTTTCCGCTGCCTTTTGATTGACAGGATATAATTGGCCCTGATCATCGGCTGGTTTTGAATAATCAGCCAATAGCGATATAAGTTGCATTTATCGGCCGATACCGATTATTGG
Source organism: Sinocyclocheilus grahami (assembly GCF_001515645.1). Taxonomy (NCBI): domain Eukaryota; kingdom Metazoa; phylum Chordata; class Actinopteri; order Cypriniformes; family Cyprinidae; genus Sinocyclocheilus; species Sinocyclocheilus grahami. The sequence goes on along the minus strand of NW_015505443.1, from coordinate 1,852,817 downwards.
CCGATACATCGGTGCATCTCTAGTCAGAAGTCTGAAAAATAGGGTCACATGATTGAGGAATAGGGCTTCTGAAACTTAACACATTTCTACATCAGCGGTCTCTAGAGTACATGGAGCCATCCTGTCTCTGACCTCTGATGAAACATAGGACATGTTGTTGCAAAAGTTTTCAAGAGCAAGGAATGACGTAAATAAGCCATCATTACCCCACCAGCCAAAGGCAGCTTACCTGTAGTACTCTATGAATGAAGTTTTATCCGCGATGACTGCCAAATCCACTTGCACCTTCCTTGTGTCTGGCATGGCTGTCAGCTGCTGGATAATGTTGTTGGCCATCTGCTGCATGAAGCGCAAGGTTTGGGTGTAGTCTCCCCGTGGAGAAAATATCTCATCCAACCGCTCCAGGTGTTCTTTCAGTCCGACCTGCATACTACCCAATGAGTTGTCCACCTGAGACGGGAGACAAGAAAAATGCTGCTCACCAATACAAGGCTAATAGTGGCGATCGGGCCCACTGGCGCAGAAACGAATGGCTGTTTCCAATGAATTCTCTATGGGAGCAGAAAGCATGCATAGGGGATCAGGGAAGGAGTAAAGTAAGTGACGAGAGTGACAGAAAGCGGAGAAATTCTTTAAGCCAAAAAAATGCAAGCCCGTTGATTTCCTTAATTATTATAGATATTTGGGGGTCCAAACAATATTGGAGCCAATTGACTTTCATTGTGCAGACAGAAAACAACAACACGGAGACATTTTTCAAGATATCTTCATTATGTTATGCCTTAAAGGACAAGAAAATGAAGGTACCAGCTAAATAACTTTCTCAAAATAAGGTTTAGATTAAAAACGTACAAATGTTATATACTCTGATATATGGCAAGAAGGAAGCTGATTATTTTTTTTTTTGGGGGGGGGGCGGACCATCCATTGTTAATGATTTCTAGGCTAAAAACTTTCCAGAAAGTAACGAACAAGTTTGCAGTTAGTTTCTTTAGTCCCCAATCACTGTTTTTTGACAGATTCACTGAGGCTAGCAGATAATCAATAATGCTTTCAGGGAAATTGTCAGGTCACCACTGAAATATTACTGCGATCCGCCTGCCACGGTGTATAGTTATTACCATTAAATATTCTGTGCTTATTTCTTTAAAACACTAGAGCCGGCTTGAGTCGATGTCAGAGATCTATTCATGTATCGACCTGTCTGTAAGGCCTGTAATAATCGAATGCTACACAACCCTGAAAGGTTCAATTGTGAAAAAAGCTTTTAACAGCAATAATAGTTTTTGTGTACAACCTTTATATGAGAATGCTGTGACTTTACTGTAATTAGCTACCAATTTTATATAAACACATCTTATCCAGCCATAGTAAGCTACACTAGACTGGCTTAATGGTACATAATTTGTATCTGATTCTGTTTTTAAATTGGTTATGAGACATCAAATCATTTATACAGTATAATTCATCAGTACAGTATATTAGCTGAAAAAAGTAATTTTTGCTTGAATCTGGCCGTTTGACCTCTTCTTTCCCTCTTTTTACAGGCCATCATGTGGCATTTCTGGTAAACCTCTCTCATTCTTGGCAATAATTGCTTGTTCTGCTTTCGTTACAGTGAATTGCAATATGTGGCTCTTTTGAATAATAGCTCTATAACTCATCATTTCGAGATGGTGAAAGCGTAATTAAGATACATAAAGATTAAGATTCAAAAGGACTAACATTTATACTGTAACGGATCAGCTCATGGGGAAATATGAATAATTAACCATAACTAGTT
>NW_015505443.1:1840827-1842039 GCF_001515645.1 Sinocyclocheilus grahami | reverse complement strand
ACAAATTGTTAAATGACAGATTTTGAATTGGATTTATTAAAAGCTTACTGTTGTGGAACTACACAATTGTGAAACTAATCTAACTGGTATGCTCTTCAGAAAACATAATGACCAAATAAAAAGTGCATTAAAATCATGGTGATACTTACAAATTTCACTGTAAATATATGGTGAACAACACATGGCCCAGCACTACTGCATATCACACTATGAGCAAGTACACTGTTTTGAACATTACCTACAACCTTTTCTTGTTTTTTAACTTGTCAGAAAACTTTGAGCTACCTGTAGCCTATTTAATAATATAGTTAAATAAAATTTTAAACTAAACATATTTTAATTAATTAAACTTTAATTCAATGTAATTAAATATATTAAATTGAATTATTCGAGAAGTGGTCTGTTGATAGTCGTTCAGTGGTGGGTGTCCTTCCCACACACATTCTGAAATCCTCAATCATTCTGTGATCAGCAGGACGCTTACAAACATTTCCAGCAGACCAGTGAATGTGGATGCACGAGTGGATATGCAGATAGATTTTCAATCCCCTTTAATGCAGATGAACAGATAATCCCAGTCTTCTCTCTGTTGTTACTGTTTTCCCTTGTCAGCTGGATGTGTTTGCATCTGGAAAGGTTTCTAGAGTCTATCTACAACTTAAAGTTAAAAAGGGGACAGGCACAATGACTACAGCTTTCAACTCACAGTGATGAAGCCTGCAGCAGTGCTCAACTCCTGCATCTATGGGTTTCTGTGTGTGTGGGTGGGTGCCACTCATCACATGATGCACTCATACTCCAGCAGCAGTGAAAAGCTCCTGAGGCCCTCAGCACTTAGATTTTCAGCAAGCAGCATGTAACAGGCAAATTTCAGATTTCGTTTAATCACAGTGTTCCTCAGGCTATTCCAATGAAATGAGACAACATGATGAGTGACAGGAGACGGAAGTGGAACTCTTACCAGACTGCCAATGCCACCCAGTGTGTGATTGGCATTATAAATGGAGTAAGTCAACTGGTAAACTCCATCGTTGGTTTCGCTGTTTCCATAGAAACCCACACCCACCGCTGAACTGTGAGAAAAACAAATCAAGCCAGAACAATGGTTTGTGTTACAGATACATTTTCATATCAATAAAACTCTCTCATGTTGCTTCAAACTGCTTGCTGAAGATTTGAAATATTTAAAAATGAAGTGTAATTTTTTTTGGA
>NW_015505443.1:1838921-1839943 GCF_001515645.1 Sinocyclocheilus grahami | reverse complement strand
AATATTTTACTGACCCCAATCTGTAGATTAATACTTATACTGTGGACAGTTTTTGTGAGATTCACTGAAAGTAGTCTTAATACCTTATGTATTGAAATGCCCTTTTTCACAAATCACAGGTCTCATTTTGGCATAAAACAAAGAATAAAGTTGTCTAAACACACCTGACTCCAGTTTCTACTGCAATAAACAGGAAAAGTGTGCTCACCAGTACCAGTCTGCCTATAAAATTCATCATTTTGACTCAACTGGTCTCATGGTAGCTTCTAATGTGAAATCTGTGTAAATATTTCAAAGCAGCCTCCAGAATTGTAGTCTACCTAATTACACTGCTGTGTTGTGTCATAACAGCCCAGCAACCAGTCTGCTTACTCTCTTTTCCAGACAGCATCAGATCAGCTTCATTAAACAACCTCATCAGAACCATGTGTGCAGACCGTCAAGCATTTGGGCCTCTCAGTCCATCTCAGTCAGCAAGGGATCGAACCCACCCTCCCCCACTCCTTATGGTAGAAGCACTATATGAGACACAGTTCTGGTGTGATATAGTTCCCCTGCTTTTGGAAAACCTTTTCTTGTATTTGGGATGTGTTTGATATATGAATGTATCGACTGTACAGTAGCGTCACATACTACTTAATTTGAATACAAGAACAGCGTTTAAAACAGAATGGAAAAGTGCAAGGTTACTGAAAATAATGAATAGAATATAACATACAGGCAACAAGTAGTTTTAATCTGGCTCACGGACAAACATAACTATGGCTGCCTGATATTAAGAGACGCATTCCTCGAATCAGAACTTCACACCTGTGCAAGACAGAAATATCTGCCATGTTTTGTTTATTTTTCTCAACCTGGCAACCACATGCATGACTTGTATATCTTATTCCCTTTGATGGCTTCAGCAGAAAGGCTGACAAAAGCAAAAACAGTACATTGACTGTGGATCACAACTGACTGTTACATGAATATATTCAGACTGATATTATAAATATATAATATGATAAAGCCATCTATCC
>NW_015505443.1:1836516-1837553 GCF_001515645.1 Sinocyclocheilus grahami | reverse complement strand
AAAATAAAACTCCAGAAAGGTGTACAATATGGGACCTTTAAAAGTGGGACAAAACAAACCGGGTCCCCAAAGGACACTGCTAGCAATAGATCTGGTTTCAGCTGAAATGCATGAATTTGAATGTTGTATAACTAAAATAAAGGCTCTACAACATAGAAGTAATGTACAACATGCAACACAACAAATGAAAGAATTTATCTGTCTGGCTCCATTCAAAACATATGAATACATGATACCCACAGGCATAAATATTTTGAGCAGATGGCATAAATTGTCCTGCAATAATAACTCCTCAACAGGATGTGTGTGTGTGTTGGTGTGAGGGCAGGTGGTCTGAGTGAGAATCCTGTCTCTGATTTCCCCTAAGCATGATAGATTCCAGGCTCTTTCCTTATATCATTACTAGAACTCCCTCAGGCCAGCAGCATTTCTGCACCCATTAGCCGGTGAGTGTGCGAGCCCAGTTCTCGCCCTCTGCATCCAGCACGCTGCTGAAATCACTGCTCATCTGGTTACATCTCACTTACAACCTGCACATCTCCATTTATTAAAGCGCCAAAAGCAAGTAAGGTGTAAATGTGAAGGTAATGATTGGGCACGGTGTCTGTGAGATGAGAAAAATAGGTCTCTAAACCTGAAAAAGTGCAAAGATTTAAATAGTTCTTAAAGACCCCTTCAGGGTGGATCATACGAACACTACATGTGGTGTTTTTAACATGTTCATATTAATCAATCCAGTACATGCATGTAGATGCCATTAGCGAATAAAACACATTTACACCTTTTAACATTAACAACAGGCTGGTTTTGCTACAGTAGCTTCCAGATTTTGTTAATGACATCTGTTATGACTGCATGTGAAAAACTGCTTGACAGCTTATTAAAATTCTGAAGAAAAAAAAGTCTTTAAAATCTACCAAATCTTTAAAAACATCAGATAATTTGACATTTTTATGACTAGGCAAGTTTAGTTCAAACTGTAAAATGTCATGTGGTGCAACTCCCGAAAATGTGATTCTTGTGAATTAATATATATA
>NW_015505443.1:1833988-1834949 GCF_001515645.1 Sinocyclocheilus grahami | reverse complement strand
TGTTTTTTTCAGTATTGTATTGGGTTGTATTGTATTGACAGAATTCCATTCTGAGTCAAAGGGCCTGTTTACACCTAGACACTTCATGCGATTTCTCTGATCGGACAGCTCGGGGCATCTGGTTGTTGAAACCACATACGTAAATATTACTCATCCCAAAATGTTAAAATAATAAACGTGTAAGAGCATGTTATAGGCTATATGATATATCATTGTCAGATATGACAGTGCTAATGCAACATGCATCGCAGCGGATGAGTAGCTGAGTCTCTCCAGCAAGCCGACGCGCAAACTGTTGCAAATAAACACTGAAAATAAGACGCAGACGCTCAACACACAATCACCTTCATTAAAAGTAGTGAGACTAACTTATCTTTCCAGTACCGATGCCACTCTCTCTCTCCTGTTGCAGTCTTTCAACTTGAAATTAGCTGATGATGAATAAAATTCAGAGCATATCTGTTGCTTTTGTTGACGTGAGCTCCATTCAATTTGCACATAGCGCAGGAATTGAAGATCAGATTTATATCCGTTTTGCAGAGTCACATTTATGTGGCCAAGTGTAAATAGTATGGTTTAAACAAATCAGATAGATATCCGATTACTAAAAACACATTAAAAGTGACCAGTTGTAAACAGGCCCAAAGATTCCTTTATGTATGTGGTCACAAGATTGGTGTCAGGTGTAAAAGATGATAATGATGTCATTGGTTAAACAAAGAAATAACACAAGCATCAGTGATGTTTAATGGAAAAAGAGAGGAAACTGTAGGCAGAGGAAGGTGATGTCATTTAGCAAGTGGAGGAAATGAGAAAACTGAGCCTGCAACTTGATTCCATTTCTAAACTCTTATTCAGACTCTATTTATATATATATTTATTTTGGCAGTACATCCAACCAGCCTCACAACCGCAGACCACACCAGCCCAGGACCTCCACATACAGCATCTTCACCTCCAA
>NW_015505443.1:1832340-1833035 GCF_001515645.1 Sinocyclocheilus grahami | reverse complement strand
TATACAATGTTTACTTATAATTAATGAAGTGGACAGAAGAGAAAGAATATAGATCTTAAAATTCAGCTCTGTCAACATTTAGGAGAACTCTAGTGACCGTAAAGTTAACAGGCATTGGCTAAAAGCCACAAAACTCTAGTTTGGGTTTTATATAAGTCTTTAAGAGAGCCAATAACTTACAATATAGTATGTTAGGATGCATGTACACAAGCAAAGGGTTAAGCAGGATTTTAGCAGCATCACGCAGCAGCACTTAGCATGACAACTAGCCCTGTGTCTAGATTTGGAATGTTAACTCAATCAGGGCTCAAACTTTCATGACTGTCACAAGTTTAAGCTGAACCATCTGCCAATTCAATTTAGCACATTAGCAAAAACATTTGTTCTCTTTTATTGACATAATGAAAAGCAAACGGTGTTAGCAGTGTGCCAACTCTCAATGCGCTGGAGGTCTGAAATCGATTTAGAGGTTCTCCTGGGGGTATGAACTGAGCTTCAGGTCAGGTAATGATATTATTCACACACACACACTGTCCTGACTACCAGAGATGGATCCTCAACATGGTCCATATTTCACTGTAATCATGATCCACAAACAAATGACTTTGTGCATAAGAGATCCTCAAATGTTTTCATTCACTGGAGATAATTTGTGACGTGACATGTGGCCAAGTATGGTGACCCATACTAGGAAT
>NW_015505443.1:1751324-1832330 GCF_001515645.1 Sinocyclocheilus grahami | reverse complement strand
TAAATCAAATTAAAATTAGTGTGTCAGATTGGTTGAGACGCTACAATACATTAGATTCACTTTCCTTTGTGGAAGGTAAGGATACTGCATGAAATAGAGTTAGAAGCATGCAAAATGGCAATCACTTCACCCATTTACTCACTGTTGCAACAGCTATTTTCTGGCACACAACTACAGGCAGGAGGCGTTTATAAAGCCTAGCAGCTCGAAAACGTCCTCCTCACTCTCCCAATAACGTCAACATTCTTGAATTCAGTTGTGCAATCAAGCTTGGCCTTCAGATGCGGTCCTCTTTGCCTTTCAATTTTAAGAGAAAAACTTCCACTAAAGCCGAAATTGGATTTATGCAGTTGTAGTGAAGCCAATGGCTGTTTGTTGTTCTCAAATTCTGAATGTTGTTTTAGCTACAGCAAACAGTGGAAAGTCTGTTCTAGACAGCTTATTTAGATACGATCGCTCAACCGTGAAGCAATGCATTATGGGCCAGTGGGCCAAACATACACTGGCAGAGAATGAGAGTGACAGCGGGAAGCTCTTGGAGGCAGTGTATTAGAAGAACAGAGGTTGTCAACACATGCCAGCAGGTAATGAACATCAGGGCTGTATGAGGAGAAGTGTTCTGCCAGCCAGCCAAATGCTCCGTTTGTCACACTCAACCTGCCATATGCTGAATTACACAGCCCTCAAATCCAAGACATACCGCTGGAAACACTGTTTGTGGGTTGTTTTAAATATAACAGTACTCAGTGCATAGATGGAAAGGAAAGCTTTTGTAAGCCTGCACTTAATCCACAACGATTACAACGACAGAGATTTGGAGGAAAAAAACAAACAAACATATTTTTCCAAATCATCATTTCCTTTGAAACATTTAGTCAATATTTAATAATTTTCATGTATACGTAACAATACACTGTATAGTAATCAGTGTATCTGTAGAGCTTTTAAAATCAAACTTGCGAGCTGCACACCTAAAAATACAAAAAATTCAATATTAACGAGGGGTCAATGCTCACAGTAAAACCCTAACCCATTAACATTAAATTCAAGGCAATAATGTTTGCCTACAAAACCACCACTGGCTCTGCACCCATTTACCTAAATTCATTACTTCCGAGTTATGTGCCCTCTAGAAGCTTGCGTGAACGGCGTATTATTGTGCCATCTAAAAGAAGCACAAAATCACTTTCACAGACTTTTTCATGAACTGTTCCCTCCTGGTGGAATGACCTGCCCAAATCAATCCGAGCAGCTGAGTCCTTTAACCATCTTCAAGAAATGACTAAAAACACATCTGTTCCACCTTTATTTGACCCTCTAACTCTTAACACTTTCTATTCTATTTAAATTCTACTTTATCTATATTTATCTTTTTTATTCTTTATTTAAAAAAAAAAACAACACAAAACAAACACTAGCTTTCTATTTTTTCTATTCTATCTACTTGTTTTTCTTTGTTTGTGTGTGTGTATAATATATATACACACCTTGCTACGTGTACTGCGTTAGGCTAACCGAGACTTGTCATTTGCACTTATATATTGTTGCTCTTTTGTTAGTTTTGACTGCTTTTATTGTCCTCATTTGTAAGTCGCTTTGGATAAAAGCGTCTGCTAAATGACTAAATGTAAATGTAACCCATAAAATGTCATTTTAAACTATTTTGCAGTTCAAATAATACAAGTTTGAACAAAAATTGATTTGATAAAAATTATAAACCTAACATTTCAGCCACGAGTCAAAATTATGATTATGATATGATTATATACATTTCTAGACACCTTTTTATTCTAATTATTTTTTTTTTAAATACATTTTTTGAATGCACATTTGACCCAAATGTGCATAAGCACCATGTTTTTACTTTGAAACATACAGCGCTCATATTTATTTAATTAAATCAGTCTTTTGAGGTGTAATCATCACTTTACATCATATCGTGACCTCTTGAAATGATAATTAAGACTTTTCTTAAACTATGTATTTAAGACTTTTTAATCACCTTAAATTTGAAAGGAAAAAATAAATAAATGTAAAACTTTATAAGGACCTGATGGGACCCTGGCAAAAAAAAGCTAACATTTACCTATAAAATTGTATTAATACATCCAAATTATAGACGCAAAATTCCATGCAGAGGCTTCCATGAACATTTCTGAGTGATGTCCCATTAGTCTCAACGGTGATTCTGCAATTTTTAATATAAATCCCTCAATTTTATAATATTTTTAAATAATAAAATAGATAAATATGTGTCTTTTTTACATTACAGGAATGCAACCAGAATTATTTCTGCATTTATTTATTTTGCGTTATGATAATTTCATTTTCTTAATGAAAAACATACACTACGATTTTTGAAAGAAGTTTCTGACAAAAGACTGAGCATCAAGGCTGAGTTTATTTGATAAAAAATACAGTAAAACAGTGTTATTGTGGAATATTATTACAATGTTATTTTATTTTTATTTGTTTATATATATATATAGTTTAAAGTGTTATCTATTCCTGTTTTGTCAAAGCTGAATTTTCAGTATCATACCTTCAGTCTTCAGTGTCACATGATCCTTCAGAAATCATTCTGATGCTGATTTTATGTAACATTTATCATTGTTATCGATGTTAAAAACAGATGTGCTGATTAATATTTTTTGTGGAAACCATGCACATTTTTTTCAGGATTCTTTGATAAACAGAAAGTTCAAAAAACAGCATTTATTTGAAAAATCTTTTGCAACATTACATACGTATTTACTGTCACTTTTGATCATTTTAATGCACCCTTGCGGAATAAATATTTTTTTTACAACATGAATATATTCAGACTGATATTATAAATATATAATATGATAAAGCCATCTATCCATCCATCTAATTATCCATCTGTACATTCATCCATATATCCATCTATACATCAATATATCCATCCATATATCCATCTATCATCCATCTCTATATCCATCTATCCATCCGTCACCCAGAGCACCTCAGAACCTCAGCAACCAGCTCTAGCAACGATATAGAAAACAGCCAAAATGCACAGAAAGGACTTCAACCACATAAGGCATATACCTTGAAACTGTTTTAATTTTTCAACTTTCCTTTTCTAGTTAATTATTAAAATAAATAAATAAACCCACGTTTAAGAGGAGGAAGAGGATTAGAAAAACTCAAGGCCAGTTTAAACACTCGCAAAACCCAGGGACGTCAAAGTCATTATTGGATGAGGGCTAAATTAACAAAAGCAGGTGATTTATTTTTTTATATTTCTTCTTTTTTTTTCAGCAGAGTCAACACGCGCTCCTCTGATAAATTAACTTGAATCATGAACTAGACCTAGAATGACTCTGCTGCCCTTTTTTGCTCACTATTTTAAGGAAATATTTGAATGTCTATGCCTGCACTAATTTGGCATTCATGTCATGATTTATTTCGCTTGTATTTTTCCCTTGTACCTGCCCATGCCATTAGTGCCATTACTAAGTGACTCAAACTTAAAGGTCCCATATTGTCAAAACTTTTTCCTGGCTTTTTTCACGGTAACTGAGGTCTAGGTGCTATGTAACTACCATATAAGTTTCAAAACAGTCAGTCCACAGTAAAATGCGCACAGCCTGCTTAAAGTAGCTGTGATTTTTCATGAACCGTTGTGACTTCCATAAAAAGTTGACGTCAGAACTACACAGTCACCGCCTTCAGTCACCACCCCGAGCACCGCCCATCGTCCCACTCTCCTTTTGCCAAACTCCCAGACAACATCGCAGAAACATGTCGAAAAGGTTAACTTTTACATTATTGTTCCAGCCACAGTTAATCACAACAATGTATATACAATTACAAATGATTATAAAAAAAAAAAAAAAAAATTCCTGAAAGATAAAAGTAGTTTAGGCCAAACTATTTAATAAGTTTTTCTTCTTATACAAATGTTTGGTGTCTGCAATATAATTTAAATGTTTCTACAGGACGACACTAATTTTATCAAGGAGGCATTTATTTGATCAAAAGTACAGTAAAAACACCAATATTTTTAATATTTATATTTATTACGATTACATTTTTAATATTTTGATATACTTTAATATGATTTTATTCTTTTATGGCAAAGCTGAATCTTCAGGAGCCATTGATGAATGGAAAGTTCAAAAGAACAACATTTATTTAAACCAGAAATCATTAGCAGCATTTAAAGAGACATTACTGTCACTTTTGCTGAATTTAATGCATCCTTGCTGAATATAAGTATTAATTTTTATTGCGTCTGCATTAGCATTTAGTGACATGCAAACGATGTATTCAAAACAAGATCTAAAAACTATAAATAAAATCAGTTCCTGTGTATCCTAGTCTAGTGGGTCCAAAACAAAGTGATTGTACTCACCATATGACCAAACCGGTGATAACAGCAGCCCATGTGACACAGCAGGTGTCGGGCCTTTTGACTTCCTCATCCTCTTCCCTACGGCAGCAGCACAGGCAGGTCAGAAAAGCGGAGAGCACCAGCAGACTCAAGCCCAGACCCACCGCAGACACACAGGCCAGGAAGATCAGAGACTGCCAAACAGAGTCAGGCAAACATGGAGCAGATGGTCAAAACAAACAGGAAGTAGACTGATCCATCTGTCGTCAGTGTTGCAATTCAATAAAACGTTTATTTCATTGCATTTTCTTAATCAGCATTTATTTGTCTGTCTTTCCATAAGATCATCAGAAAAATTACACTTAATTAATAAAAAAAAAGACTTTCAGCGAATATATCTTGAATTAAATGTGTTCTTTGTAATCATATTGCCAAATAGTTTTGTCTTGTTTTAGGCATACACCTAACAAAACTTTATGTGAACAAAACAAAAGGCTTTATAACAAGACAAAAATATAGATTTAGTTTAAAACTAATGCAAATGTTCTGACCTACACTTCTGGTGCACAGTTATTTGTACATTATTTGTGATGTTACCTATGAGGAAAGACATTATGTTTTCCTGAATGGTCTCTATGTAGAAAACTGAAAAACAGAGGTGTCCGCATCTCTCAGAGATTATGTATCTCGATGATGTGTTTATGTTCATGGCAGCTGTGGGTGGATAAATCGCATGATGGCTGTTATGAGGGCGAGCTTGGGCCCCCATGTGCATCGCCATGGTAACTCACATGGACTGAGGCGAAACAGAAACGTTCAGTCTTAGACTTGAACATCATGTGATCAAAGTAAAGCACAACAGCTCTGGAGCCTTGTGATCCAGGGCTAACAAAAGGACAGCCGGATATTAGATTTAGATAGATATCTGAGATATTAGATATATTATTAGCTTAAGAAAACACTGAAAAGGACTACCACCTATTTTAATGCTGAACAAATACCTCTCTGTGATTTTAAAATGTAAATTTTAGTCAAGGACCAAAAGCTAGATTGCATAAAAATTCACAATAAATAATCACAGCATGCTCTTGGGAAATTCAGAGCAAAATGACTAAAATCAGGGTGGCATGTAATTATTTTTAATGCCATATAAGAACATGAGGATTTATAGTCAAAACCAAAGTGTAGAATTATAATAGTTGTTTAATACTAAAAAATCATATTAAGGTCATGACTCATGACTGTCAGTTACTTGTGAGCCAAATCTGCTGTAAAAGGGCAAGCTGTTTAAGTCAATTGTTTGAAATGCTTGAAAGTGGACATACCCACATTTGCATGTCACTGTTTGTGTAGGCAATTTTAGGTAAAAACTATAAATGTTAAAACAAATATGCTCACGCATCTTCCTGTTGTAACAGTTTTACATGATATAAAGCTAGTATGTCTGCATAGCTTTCTTCTTCAAAAGTTAATATATTTTGCCCCATGTGATGCCTGTTTTTATATTGTGTGTTATTATTGTCAACCTACGTTCTGTTTTTCTTAATTTTTAAATTCTGCATGGTATATTTTGTTATTTTCACTTGTTTGAAGATCTGAGCTATCAGCAACTTAAATTAATATTGTACTATATTGAAGTTAATGTTTAATGTAGTGTATGTTTTGATGATAAAACAAAGCGCAATAAATTGCTATATCTAAAGTAAATAGCTTATTTACAGATCAATACATATTCACTGTCTTGACCACAAATCTTCCTTATTGTAGGATGAAGTATATACAATTGCTAAATAAATGGTTTATCGATTAGTAATTTTTACTTTTAACACAAGTAGATTTAATAAAACAAAACAAGTGCTTTTCGATTTTCCTTAAGTAAACTTTAAACACAGTACTTAACTGTATTTATCTGTATTATGTCTACTGTTAGTGTTAAGTGTTAACTGTATGCACCAAGGGTCTGAGAGTAACGCAATTTCAATTCTCTGTATGTATGTGTTGTACATGTGGCAGAATTGACAATAAAGCAGACTTTGACTTTTGACTTTATTCTTCTACTGGAGTACTGTGTCCGTCCTTTTACTCAAGTACCTGATTTGTGTAGTGCATCCACCGCTGTCTGCAATCAGATTTCAGACATTTCTCATCATATTTTTCCAAAACTAAATATTCAGAGCTACACTATAGTGCTGGGCGGTATGACCAAACATTTATATGACGGTATTTTTCAAAATTATACCGGTTTCACGGTACATGACGGTATATATTTTTTCATGCACGTATGCATATATTCATGCACTTCTGATTGAGAGAGGAAATACTGCAGTATATTGACTTAGAATGCCTTATTTTACTGTCACGATGAGTGAATATTGTCAAATAATACCACACTAAATAGTGACTAAACACGACCCCTTTTAATACATGTTAACCAGGAGTCACTCTCATTTATAATCGCGGCATCGTCTGATAAAATCTACATGCATCTACACTAAAGAGCGGCTATGCGGTTGTTTTGGCTATATTACTTTTTTGTCTCATGCAGCGCACTGCCTGCGTCTGAGTAACAAACTAAAAAAAAAAAAAAAGTGCATGTAATATTAACAGACGAACTACTCTCATATTTAGATTTCCAAACAATCAGTAAGCGACAGGTGCTAGGAAATGCTGTTTTGTGCGGTGCGGCCAACTGATTGTGCTGCTTCTCTGCCGCTCACTGCACAGAACAGACGCCGAGAGAGGTGACACTTCTCCGGGAAAGTCAGACCTCGCGTTCGCGGGACAGCACTGGCAAAATCTTCCAACTGAACCATAGCTAAGGTTTATCCAAAAAAGTCGCTAGGTTTGTCAGTATGAATATTCTATGGAAAAAAGCTGCTAAAGGGTCTGAAAGTTAAATCTTTCAGTGTTAAAGTCGCGCTCGTGTGTGTGAGACACGGGAGCTGATGGCAGGGGGCGGTGGATATTTGTGGCGGTGGATATTTGTGGATGAGTTCTTCTGTGTCATCACGTTCTATTAGTTCTACAGCTTCAGTTTCGGAACTTTCACGCTTAGTAACACATACAGCTGTTCCCTCACCACAGTGCAACAGCGAAAAGGGACCCCTTTCAAACAGTGTCACGTTCCGAACGTTGTTTAAGCGACCTACACCAGTACTGCGGTATTTAAAAAATTCATAACAAAAATAAACACCGGTATTTGGTATGAACCGGTATACCGCCCAGCACTACTACACTATTCACATTGGTTCTTCGTACTTTTATGTAAAGAATTCTCATTTTTATTTCTTCTATGAAATCGAAGTAGAAACACCTGAGAAAAAAACTTTGATCTCTATATTTGTCCCATGCATTGTTATAAGAGGAAGTTTAACAGCATTAAACCAAACTTCCTGCCAGTGAGTGCTAAAAAAACATGCAGAGGAGAGATGGAGGCCTAAAAGGGCAAGCAGGAAATACATATTTCATATACATACACTTCCTTACAAAAAAGCACTGTGAAAGTACTATGGTATTATAGTGATGGCATCTGATCATATTCATCAAACAGGTACTTTAAAGAAACCCATGATGCTACTACTAACATACAAAATTACTCATTTTATTTGCCATTTTGGTATTTCTAAAGGTACATATTTAAAAGACCAAAGACACCTAAAAGATTGTGAGAATTTGTGTCTTTGCTCTTAGAAATGTCAATATATATCACCAAAACTAAAACCACACATAATAGTTGCACACTGGCATTTTCATGTGATGTGAATTTCAAATATGTGCAATGTCAACAAATCTCTTGACATCACACACCCCTGAGATGGTACTGGAAATATGTTCAGAAGAACAATTATTGTTATTGATTTCAAGTAAGCACAAGCAAGGGAATTTAATCGAGACAAAGATTTGACAAGCAGTTTATTTTAGAATCAGAGATTAAATAAACTTGTGTTGCCGCTCCATTGATTTCCTCAAGTAACCCCGTGCCTTGTTCGACCTTGAACAAGGCACGTAATATCCTTTTTGATAAAAACCCCAGCAGAAATATAGACTAAATCAATGAGCAAAATGTTCCTCTGGAGAGAGTATCGTGTGCTAAGATATAAATCACCCTGTAGAAACAGTCTTTTTAATGGAGATCTGACCCACCAGACACATCTGTGTTTACCAGATACTGCACATTTATAGAGTTCATTGACATTTTTAGATCAAAGTCCCAGGATGCTGAAGGTACAAAATATATTTCATAATTAAAGTGTGGAATTATTGTCTTAAAGGTAATGAATTTGGATTATAGGAACAAATAAGAGTATGTATATAGAGTGGAAGTCACTGCAGTCAGCTCCTGTTTGAGATAGTTCTACACAGTTGCCGAGTCGAGAGAAACCTGTCATCCATTACAAAATTACCTTTCACACCCAATTTCATCCTGCATGTTCCACTACTACACCTGCAAGAAAAGGCCACTACAGCTGCTTACTCAAGAGGGGAGGCCGGGGCAAGTTGTCACACTGTAAATATTTACATGTACGTTTATTTCTAATTCAGTTTCTGTATAGGCACATGTCTTAAAAATGCTTTCGAACACTTCTCGCCCAGAAAAAGGAAAACAAAGCATGTGGGATATGCGGTCACATAGGGCTGCACAATTAATCGAATTTCTAATCGCGATTACAATTATGGATGCCACAATTACGCAATCGTTCAAAGCGGCAATTAATCGTTCAAAGTCCACTTATGTTATTCTGCACGCTTAAGATGTTTTTTGTTCTTTCTACATGTTATCTTAAGGGTTTTTCCATTGTTTTAGTATAACATTATAATATCATTCATTTTTTTTATCATTTAAAGAAGAAACCAATCCGATGTATATATGACATTTGAAGCTTAATACTATAGAAAAGCACTAAAGGTTTTTCAGTTAGAGTGTTTTCAGCTTATTTTCATATAAAAATACGGCATGCCGTTGCATCAAACAATGGTGTAAACATCAATGTAAATTGTGATAATAGTAATTAATAATCACAATTACAATTTCAAGGGAATAATCGACAATTATGATTTTTGTCATTATCGTGCAGCCCTACTGTCACGCTACATGGTAAATACCTGCTGTTCACCAACACTGATTTGAGATGAACATGTATTTTTGTTGTTTATTTAAAATGTAGCCTATAATAGGGTATTAAATTGGTTTTCAGATGAATTTAAACAGCAAATCAATTATTAAAACAGACAAAACAACAACTAATGAAACGGCAATAAATTAAAAGCTATAAAAAAGCATCAAAACTAGTACACTTGTTTTACACACTGTCATACAGACAAGAATCAACTATAAAAATAAGGCAATGTCACTTAAAGATATGTTCAGGTGTTTTTCATTCATATCAGGTTGAGGTAAGTTATCACACATTTGAAATGTTATAGATGTATGCAATTTATTAATTATAATATTTGCCGGTCAAACAAGGCATTGCTATTTTTGTACGTTATTCTATTCATTATTTATTTATTTGCAGTCTAATGAAATGCCCAACTCAGGTTTACTTCATGGTGAAATTTAAGCAATTAATAATTGTTCATGGCTTAACCAATGGCTTGATATTTTGCACTATTTATTTATAGACTAATGAATTGCTTAACTCATATTTGTTAGCTTCATTCTGAAAAGTCTTAAACTGTTTATTGGCCTGTTACACGGTGACAACTTGCCCCATGTAGTATGATCAAATTCTCCAAATTGTGGTCAAGCCAACCTGTGTACAATGAACTCTATTCCCTCTCTCTTCAAGCCGTAACAGTGTAGATGTTCAATTGCTTCTTTTTGTTGCTGTTAAGTATTTGTCTATATAGAAACTGACTTTCAAAAATAAACCTACATTGTAGGTTCTTCCCTTCATTAAAATAATACTTATAAAAATACTCTTGTCCCGAGAACACGACTCAAAATTTAAGTTAACATGTACCGTCATTATATAGTTGACTAATCTATAAATGTGTCAGTTGTTTACCCAGCAGCTATAGTAAAAAATGATCATATTTACTTTTAGTTTTCCCTCGGTCTCCCCTCCATAAACTACAAACAAATCCAGACAACTCTCACCTGCTGATAGCTGGCGTCCTCGGGTTTAAAAGTTTTATCAACCGTTTGGAAATTAAAATTAAGATGCGGGAAATTGTGCAGCCAGTAGGTCCACCATGGTGCAATGTAGTCCTGGCGCGATGAGGCCATCCCGGGCGAGAAAGTCAAACACACCGCTGATTTCTGGAGACTGGAGCGCTCCGGTAATCCTCACCGTTCACTCGAAAACACCAAACACAACAAAGATGGCCAGCCAGGGAAACACCGCGCGAATGTATTTCCCCTTTCCTATTTGGCTTAAAAGGATGCATAGCACTAGGGTTGAGCGTGTGAGTGCGTGCAGAGTGATCAAGCTGTGATCCCTCGGAGCGCCCTGACACTGACTGACTCCACGCACCTCTCCTGCGGCTGCGCACCACGCGCGCGTCTACACCTCTGATCATCACTCCAGACAAGTTGTAAACTCACTTAAGATCGATGTGTAAAAAGCACAGACAAGAGCAAAACGTGTGGATTCACAACTGGAAAAGGTGCTATAAAATGTGCTACTAAAAAGCTTATATTTCTGGTGCACATACTGTCAAATAAATCTCACACACAACATAAAAAAGCAACGAGTGTGTCTGTATACACAGAACAAGAATATAGTCCTTTTGTGATCTTAAGACGCATTTATTTAAAATATGAATGCGTAATTCAAAGAAAAGCATCTGACATTTTTAGACTGAACATCTAATTAGTCCCTAGTCAAACGGTGAGCGCATTAGCGCTTTCACTCATATTCAATATTGACATCTGGTGGACTGAAAGGACACTTCACCCCAAAAATGTCCTATTCCATGGTTTTCAAACCTTTCCAAACCAAGGACGCTTTCATGTCCACGAACTGTGTTGGCAGATTCAAAATTTGAATCACGTTTGGACGCAAAGTACTACACTACCCACAATCCTGAAACAAAATCCACCAATCAGAGACGTTTCTGTTACTGCAGAAACAGGAATTGATTGAAAACAGTTTTTGTGTTTGAATATTTAACATATTTCTAATATATTGTATTTTTATACTTACTGACAGTTAAAGACTAGTTCTAGTCAGATGTTAAAAAAAGTGGAGAGAACAAACCTTTGTCAGGGTAGTGCTACATTACCCACAATCCTCAAACAAAATCCACCAATCATTACCCACAATCCTCAAACAAAATCCACCAATCAGAGAAGTTTCTCTTACTGTGGAAACAAGAATCTTTTGAAGCCAGTATTTGTTTTTGAATATTAAATATATTTGTAATATATTGCATTTTAGGCTTACTGATAATGACTGCTAAAGACAAAAACTCTGTAAAACAGTATTACAGTTGTGAGTAGTAAAAATGAAGTGATCTAGGACATTTATACAGTGCATGTCAATGTCAAGACTGTAAGTCTGTCCCTCACAGCCTTGTTTTTATTTATCTATTTATTTATTTTTTTAATATGGTGTCTAACCTGACTAAGGTCGTGAAACTTCTTATCTCCAGTACCAGCACCAGGAACAAAACTTTCACCTGAAATGATCTGAAGTCTAGTTTGGCAAAAGAGAACATAATGAAAACACAAAACACTTCAGGAGGGATCAAGGCCAAAATATCACTGATCAGTCAATTGCAGCACTGATTCATAGTACTTGATGAATAGCACATTGCACTATAAAAGAAGTCAAGTACTCAGTCTTGTACCTTTGTCTTGGAAAGTCATAGAATGAATAGAAAACATGTATGAAACAGGCCAACATGAATGAACTGAGGTTATTAAGCCAATATATATATATATACCATGGTTACGCCAAAGCTGCAGGTTGTAGAAGGAGAGGGTGTGTCTGAAACACTAAACTACATTTTTTGAGATGTTAATGGAGGTGTTTGTGTTGGACATTGTAGAAGAGAATGTTAGCATCAGTTTATTTTAATTTCAGGAGGAAACGTTTAATTTTTTTGCACTATTTTTGTCTTCTGGTGTCGTGAGAAATCCTCCCTCTCCTCCACTGACATCCATTCATAAATATTGGCCTCTAGTTGCTGATGGTTTACATATAGCGGCCCTATAAATATAATTTTCTGGCTAGCTAAGGGGGATTTTACACAACACCATTTATCAACTAAAAATGGAAATCTTTTTATGCGTTTTGGCTTTACATGGCAATGGTGTTTTGGGGGAAACTTTTGAAAACTGTTATCGTCTTTTTGTAAACGACAAAACCGCAAATTTGTGAAAACCATGATATCATGCACATGCATATTACATGTTTGCGTACTATTTCTTTACAAAGTTACATCGCCAACTACTGGCCTGGCATGCATAATACAACGCTTAAGTCATTTTCACAGATCCATGTGAACAGGGATAATTTTGACAACGTTGTCATCTGTATGTTAAAAACACAAAGGACAAACTTTTCCTTTTTTTGTATATTGTTGTCATGTAAATGTTCCCTTCTAGAATGTAAAACCCTCCCAGCATTTCTTTGACATTCTCCTGTTTTAAATGTGTTCTTGCATTGGAAACTCTTTTTCTCTTCCTCAGTTGATTTTTACCTATAATGTGTGTCACTAAATTATTGATCTTTTGTTTTGTTCCCCTTTACCGTTACAAGGATAATCCATTTGCTTAGTGGAACAAGATGACACTGCAGGAGGGAAATAAGAAATCCCGGGGTTCCTTTGTTTGGCAACCCTTAGACCTTGAGAAAAAAAGCACTATACAATGGCAGTGCAAACAAATAAACTGGTGAACCATGCATTCAGATGAAATTCAGCATATACTGTATATGGTTGCAGGCAATCAGTGTGAGCCCTCAACAACCTGGGGATCCAACATGAACAGCAGTGATTCCTTTGAATGGGCCGTTAAACTGACTAATGTTTTGGAGTGAGCAAATGGGAACAATGTTTGTCAGCTTGATCTGGATTTTTTTTTCTGCCTTAAGTGTGTGACTGAAAATGTATATGATTGTCTGAAACAAGATTTCAGCAGCAGGTTGAACTGAATTGGCCCAAATATGTTTTTGTGGAACGTATCATTGCAATTTGCGGTTTACAGTGATAATTGTCTCAGCACTGTATCGATCTGTTGGAATGATGAAAAGAGAGAGCCAAATAAGGCAGGTTTGGAGGAACTCTCCAAAGACATCTTTGCACAATAACTGTTTTCTTTTATGTACCACTTGGATTTCTGAGGACATAGAGACAATCTTAACAGAGAGCGGAGATAAAGCACAAGCTTTGGGCTTATTGCCTGGTTTGAGAGGAGATTCTTTGATTGCAGTGCGAGCTGCACACCTACCAAAGACAAGAGGGAACAGAACAAAGAACACTGCAGCTTAAAGACTGATTATGGTTTCTGTCAGCAGCTCAAGATAAAAGCTTATTCTGCAACCAGGGCCCATAACCGCCAAAAAGTAATTTTTATAGCATAGCCGTTTCATAGTACAAGTCAGAGTGTGTCTGTTAGTGAGTGTTGTGCAAAATTCCAAATTTAACCATGGGCTCTTTTTCAATTTATGAATAAGGTCTGTTCACACTAAGACCGATACCTATAACTATAATGCTTTAATGATCATTCTAATTCTATGAGAATAGAAAAGTCCACACTGCAACCAATGATAACAAGACAGAGAAATTATAAATTAGGGTTGGAACATAGACTATATAAAAACATGGACGTAGTGTCCATGATGTCCCCCCTAGGTTCCTGAAGAGCATTTTTGAAGCTCAAAGTGGGCAGAGCCGGCTGTCGCCATCTTGGCAGCGTCACTCCTGGATAATCGAAAATGGGCAAAAAGGTGGGAGCTGGTTGCTGAAACCACGCCCGCCTAGCTCGACGGTGGTGACAGCAGCCCAATCCACCTGTCACTCAAGTGACCACGCCCTAAATTATGCAGAATTTTAAGGCTTAATATAATTTAAACTGATGACTTAGATAAAAATTCACCCCCCTCACAGTTGTCATGCACAGCCGATGCAATCCGACGGGACTCGGGCAGAAATCATGTTCATGGATGAGCTAATGATTTATTAACGTGGTAGAATGAAGCAGGGTGAGGCTAAAAAAGCCGTCGAAGCGAAACGAGGCCGCAGAACGAGCGTGACACATGGCTCGAAAGCAGCGGAGCTTTTATTATGACACAGTCGACCGCTTCCGCTCCTTCCGGAAAAAAACAGCGCTGTTTTATTATACTAGATACATTTGAAAGTTCTGTTATAATGCTACTCTGTGCGGAAATCTAGGGGTTATGACGTCATTGGCAGGCGACACAATGACACTATGGACACGGTCCGTGTCACTAGTTAAAATTTTTATTTCTCTGGATTTAAACATTCTTCGAAACATTTGGGATAATGTAAGTACACAAGTCAGCAAAATATATAACACTGTTCTAGTGGTTTTTGGATATTTTAATAAAAAAATCTTACATATTGTGCCTTTAATTACTGAGAATAGGAATTATATTGTGTGATGCTAATTATATAATAAGAAATATAACGTATTTTTTTATTATAGAAATACATTATAGAAAATGCAGATAGGCTATTGTATATTTGATATCTATGTTGTAATCATATATAATATTGTGCGCAATCTGTCACACCTACTAGAGTCTCATCAATAGGTCACGCATGCGCTTACAGCGCTTAAGTAAACTGACCCTGAAAAATAACCTACTCTGGAGGGAGCAGGTTATGTTCAGAGAATAAGTTGCTAAGCTACTTACATACATACCCTGAGAGTTACCTTCGTTGTTGGAACCGAAAGCTGAGTTTATCCGCTTACTTACCCTTAAACATACCTAGGCATGTCCCCTGCTTTCTGGAACACCCCCACAGGAGTTTGGGGGGCACCAAAATAGAAAGGCTTTCACAGCCATGCGTCCTAAAAGGAATACAGGAAGGCACAGGAACATAAAGAGATCAAAAAGTGTAAGGACTAAAAAAGAGAGTGAGTATCAATAAAGCATCTCATTGATGGAGGAAGCTGAGAGCTTCTATGCACTTGATAACAGATTACAAGCTTGTTTTCTTCTGTCGGACAGGTAAATATATTGCTTTATCACCATGGTTACGCCAAAGCTGCAGGTTGTAGAAGGAGAGGGTGTGTCTGAAACACTAAACTACATTTTTTGAGATGTTAATGGAGGTGTTTGTGTTGGACATTGTAGAAGAGAATGTTAGCATCAGTTTATTTTAATTTCAGGAGGAAACGTTTAATTTTTTTGCACTATTTTTGTCTTCTGGTGTCGTGAGAAATCCTCCCTCTCCTCCACTGACATCCATTCATAAATATTGGCCTCTAGTTGCCGATGGTGGATGGCTTACATATAGCGGCCCTATAAATATAATTTTCTGGCTAGCTAAGGGGGATTTTACACAACACCATTTATCAACTAAAAATGGAAATCTTTTTATGCGTTTTGGCTTTACATGGCAATGGTGTTTTGGGGGAAACTTTTGAAAAGTGTTATCGTCTTTTTGTAAACGACAAAACCGCAAATTTGTGAAAACCATGATATCATGCACATGCATATTACATGTTTGCGTACTATTTCTTTACAAAGTTACATCGCCAACTACTGGCCTGGCATGCATAATACAACGCTTAAGTCATTTTCACAGATCCATGTGAACAGGGATAATTTTGACAACGTTGTCATCTGTATGTTAAAAACACAAAGGACAAACTTTTCCTTTTTTTGTATATTGTTGTCATGTAAATGTTCCCTTCTAGAATGTAAAACCCTCCCAGCATTTCTTTGACATTCTCCTGTTTTAAATGTGTTCTTGCATTGGAAACTCTTTTTCTCTTCCTCAGTTGATTTTTACCTATAATGTGTGTCACTAAATTATTGATCTTTTGTTTTGTTCCCCTTTACCGTTACAAGGATAATCCATTTGCTTAGTGGAACAAGATGACACTGCAGGAGGGAAATAAGAAATCCCGGGGTTCCTTTGTTTGGCAACCCTTAGACCTTGAGAAAAAAAGCACTATACAATGGCAGTGCAAACAAATAAACTGGTGAACCATGCATTCAGATGAAATTCAGCATATACTGTATATGGTTGCAGGCAATCAGTGTGAGCCCTCAACAACCTGGGGATCCAACATGAACAGCAGTGATTCCTTTGAATGGGCCGTTAAACTGACTAATGTTTTGGAGTGAGCAAATGGGAACAATGTTTGTCAGCTTGATCTGGATTTTTTTTTCTGCCTTAAGTGTGTGACTGAAAATGTATATGATTGTCTGAAACAAGATTTCAGCAGCAGGTTGAACTGAATTGGCCCAAATATGTTTTTGTGGAACGTATCATTGCAATTTGCGGTTTACAGTGATAATTGTCTCAGCACTGTATCGATCTGTTGGAATGATGAAAAGAGAGAGCCAAATAAGGCAGGTTTGGAGGAACTCTCCAAAGACATCTTTGCACAATAACTGTTTTCTTTTATGTACCACTTGGATTTCTGAGGACATAGAGACAATCTTAACAGAGAGCGGAGATAAAGCACAAGCTTTGGGCTTATTGCCTGGTTTGAGAGGAGATTCTTTGATTGCAGTGCGAGCTGCACACCTACCAAAGACAAGAGGGAACAGAACAAAGAACACTGCAGCTTAAAGACTGATTATGGTTTCTGTCAGCAGCTCAAGATAAAAGCTTATTCTGCAACCAGGGCCCATAACCGCCAAAAAGTAATTTTTATAGCATAGCCGTTTCATAGTACAAGTCAGAGTGTGTCTGTTAGTGAGTGTTGTGCAAAATTCCAAATTTAACCATGGGCTCTTTTTCAATTTATGAATAAGGTCTGTTCACACTAAGACCGATACCTATAACTATAATGCTTTAATGATCATTCTAATTCTATGAGAATAGAAAAGTCCACACTGCAACCAATGATAACAAGACAGAGAAATTATAAATTAGGGTTGGAACATAGACTATATAAAAACATGGACGTAGTGTCCATGATGTCCCCCCTAGGTTCCTGAAGAGCATTTTTGAAGCTCAAAGTGGGCAGAGCCGGCTGTCGCCATCTTGGCAGCGTCACTCCTGGATAATCGAAAATGGGCAAAAAGGTGGGAGCTGGTTGCTGAAACCACGCCCGCCTAGCTCGACGGTGGTGACAGCAGCCCAATCCACCTGTCACTCAAGTGACCACGCCCTAAATTATGCAGAATTTTAAGGCTTAATATAATTTAAACTGATGACTTAGATAAAAATTCACCCCCCTCACAGTTGTCATGAAGGGCAAAATTAGCTATATAGACCAAAATCATTTTTTGAACCAGGCTGTAAACATGTTTTTTCCTGCTGTAAAGTTGGGCATTTTAACATGGGGAGTCTATGGGACTGACTGCCTTTTGCAGCCAGCCTCTAGTGACCAGTTGACTAATTACAGTTTAAGTCACTTCCGTATTGGCTTCACGAGAGAGAGCGGGAGGTTGCCGTTTGGGTTGGAATCAATTTCAGAATTATTTATTTATTTATTTTTTACATGCAGCTGATGAATGATAAAAGCATTGGCAGCCAATTAAAATCCACACTTTACTATAAAGAGCTCAAGCATTTAAAGTGGCAGACAACACAACTTAATACTAATAAAACTCAAAATTTGAGTTGCAACTCTGCATCCTGTTTGAGACACCTTTAGCTTAAATTATTTTAAATTCAGAAATGGAATAGGAATATAAAGGCACTCTAAATTCTTAATAGTGAACAGCACTGAAAATCACTTGAGAATGCATGTTATAATCAATAATGGTCATTTATTAAAAACCATGCAGTATCTAAAATTACTATCTTCGAGTGAGAAATAAGAACATAGTTTTGAAGATGTGAACTGAATAACCTTGATAATGCAATATTTTAAATATTGAATGTTATATGAGATTTCAGTCCGTACCTTAGAGACCAAAGCCTCAGCTGCAGTTCTATTATGATCTTAATCCTAACTCAGCCTTCCTGAGTATTACCCTTGTTGATTATTCTATTATAACAAGACAGAGAAATTATAAATTAGGGTTGGAACATAGACTATATAAAAACATGGACGTAGTGTCCATGATGTCCCCCCTAGGTTCCTGAAGAGCATTTTTGAAGCTCAAAGTGGGCAGAGCCGGCTGTCGCCATCTTGGCAGCGTCACTCCTGGATAATCGAAAATGGGCAAAAAGGTGGGAGCTGGTTGCTGAAACCACGCCCGCCTAGCTCGACGGTGGTGACAGCAGCCCAATCCACCTGTCACTCAAGTGACCACGCCCTAAATTATGCAGAATTTTAAGGCTTAATATAATTTAAACTGATGACTTAGATAAAAATTCACCCCCCTCACAGTTGTCATGAAGGGCAAAATTAGCTATATAGACCAAAATCATTTTTTGAACCAGGCTGTAAACATATTTTTTTCTGCTGTAAAGTTGGGCATTTTAACATGGGGAGTCTATGGGACTGACTGCCTTTTGCAGCCAGCCTCTAGTGACCAGTTGACTAATTACAGTTTAAGTCACTTCCGTGTTGGCTTCACGAGAGAGAGCGGGAGGTTGCCGTTTGGGTTGGAATCAATTTCAGAATTATTTATTTATTTATTTTTTCCATGCAGCTGATGAATGATAAAAGCATTGGCAGCCAATTAAAATCCACACTTTACTATAAAGAGCTCAAGCATTTAAAGTGGCAGACAACACAACTGCAGAAAACAATGTTATTGTCCATTGGTGTGGAGGCTAATATATACTGTAAGTATATAATTGATTTGGAGGTAGAATTGGTATTTGCTGAATTACAGTTCAAAGAATTTCAACATAACTTTGTTGACAAAACATAAATAATTTAATTATGATTAATTATGCCTATATATTGCTTTATATGTAGACATAATTAGTTAGAATTAATCATCATTATCATCAATATAAAAAACAATAATATACATATGATTAGATAATTTTTTAAAAATATTTTATTATTTAATAATATTATTTAAAATGAATAATGAATAATAAATTAATTTCTGCATCATATAACCTTTTTCTTCTTTTTTTTGGAAATTCCCCATATATTTGTGTATTGTATGTTTTTAATACTGGGTAATACATATCAATTTTTTATGTGCTATTAAAAAAAATACTATTAACAACCTTTAAATTCCTTTGAATTTTATTTAATTTGAATAGTACTTAATACTAATAAAACTCAAAATTTGAGTTGCAACTCTGCATCCTGTTTGAGACACCTTTAGCTTAAATTATTTTAAATTCAGAAATGGAATAGGAATATAAAGGCACTCTAAATTCTTAATAGTGAACAGATTTCAGTCCGTACCTTAGAGACCAAAGCCTCAGCTGCAGTTCTATTATGATCTTAATCCTAACTCAGCCTTCCTGAGTATTACCCTTGTTGATTATTCTATTTCCAGGGCTAGACTCTTTACAGAATCACAGATTGAACCATTGCCAAGGTCCCCTGACTGTAAAGTGCCAGCAAACAAGTGGTGCATTTGAATGTTCTCATATACCTCATATACCAGTGCTGTCTCATACACAGTCAAATTGAAAAACAGTCTTGATTTCTCAGTGGAACATTGTGTTCCGTACATATGAGGCCCATTAGAGGTAATGCCTTGACCATTCGTGAAGGACAGGCACTTTGAATCAACTTCTTGTTAGTGCTTTTTTATCTGTGAGTGATAAGGACAGATGAAGAAGTGTTTGAAAAATGACAAATGATACCAGGGACCTATATAGTGAAATTGAATAGGTTGGTGAGGTGTGTGGATGAGGTGCCGCCACCATAAACACAAGGAACAAAAGAAGTAAACAATGCATTTTGTATTTTAATTCCTGCAGCAATGGCCATTCTTAAATCTGCTGATATTATTCAACAGCTTTTAATCGCTGAATTTTAAGTAGTTTATCCACATTTAAAATGCAATGAATTGTATAATTAAAGTAGCTTAGAATGTAAATCAGTGGGCTGGAAAGGCAGTAGGTAATTAAACAGTTTTCCTAGTGGAATAAAGTCCAATTGTCTCAGAAAAAAAAGTGAAGAAAAATCTGTTGAACAGGAAGAAAACATGTTTTGGTGTGTTTCTTGGTGCATAATTTGAGTCAGTAACAAATGCATGCGACTACAGCTATCTAGTAAAATCATCATCTTATCATTATTGTAATGATTTTAAGTATGCACTTTTGATGCAAGTAATTTTTTCCTCATTAAAAATGTCCCTACGGAAATGAATAGAACTTTTGAAAAATATGTGAGTTTACGTAATGTTAAACATGAGATGAAGACAGTCATATCAGTAGCTAATGAAAGCAGTTTTATTTTCTTGGAGCCAGTTCCTCTAGGGGACTTTCATATTGACACCATGTGACTTGTCGAAGACTAGTTTGTTCTTGGTAACCTGCTTGATTCACTGGCATAACAAACGTCACTCTAGAGCAGGGGTGCCCAACCCTGTTCCTGGAGATATACCTTCCTGCAGAGTTTAGCTCCAACCCTGATCAAACACACCTGAACCAACTTGATAATTACAGACAGGTGTGTATGATCAGGGTTGGAACTGAACTCTGCAGGAAGGTAGATCTCCAGGACCAGGGTTGGGCACCCCTGCTCTAGAGCATTATGCACAATACATTTTTCAAGTGCTGTAATGTTTGCAGTTTGATGGAGTGTATGTGAGCTTCATGCAGTTTTCTCTGAGAACACGGGCTGCTTTGTGGTCTGAAGTTGCAATTAAGATTTAGCAGATGGAAGCCTCACAATTAGTTGGGGGTGGTAATCAATTTCTGCCATTTACTAAGGACTGGAATGGTGCCATGGAGAGAAAAGCCTGCGTTTCGCGCAAGACCCGTAACGTGATTTCAATGCTGCTCCACTTCAGTATGTGGAGCTGTGCATTTGAACCATTTCTGAGTGCTCTTGCACCGCACGAACCTCAGAATGAAATGCATTACCCATACAAGCATCTTAGAGCCACTCGTCGTACCCTTGAGATGCAATCTGAAGCGATGCAATCTATTGGACATTGCATGTTTTTTTTTTACTAAAATCTTGTTTATTGGAATAGCCAATTAAACGTGTATTATCAAACTATAACAACATATGCTTTCGTGTTCATTGCTGTGCATTCAGCATATTGATTTCCAATTACACCATTTACAGGATGAGTATTGCACAGGACCATCATGTTATCTGAGGCACATATGACATGTGAATTGTGCAAGCGCGCATCTGTGTGTGTCTACTGTTGATGAGCAGATGTTTATGCTGATGAGAAGAGCTTAGGGAATGTGGCTTGCCCTGCTCTAGATGAGATGAGATTGGCATGGCTTTCTCAGCCCTCCACTCACGGCTCCTGTGGGCCACATGATGCCGCAGACAAGAGCATGTTATTACTGAATGCTATGGCGGTGTGAGTGCAAGATGAATGGGCGCCCACCGAGGAGTTGGTTATCATCTTGAACATCTCATCACTCTTTCTAACTAATCCTCTGTGCTGCTTTATTCAGGAAGAGCCAGGTGGCGCTTATTCAACGACACGGGATATGTCAGGAGTAAACCGCTCATACACCAACCGTCATCAGTTTAACAGGCCTCTACGTGCTCCTACACCCCATGAAGTGGCACACCAGACACCATTGAGGGTGCACCGTTGTATCTCCAAGACAACTCTTTACTGACCAATCCAAAAATGTTGGCTGGCAAATGCTGCTGTCCCCATATTGTCAGAGACTAACAATTGAACCTTTCTTTTTGCCTTGTACAGAAGAAGTAAAGGCCCTGATACATGCACAAAAAAAGTATGAAAAACCTAAGCAGTGGTATACTGTTAGCGAACATCCCAACACCACCATGCTGCTAAGAGTGGAGAATTACAACTTCAATTTCTACTATAAAGCAGCTCTCCAGTGTGTTCACATTACTTCTGACCCTGACAGACTGAACAGAAGAAATGAATCAGAGAAGATTTCCACATCAAAGAAGGTGGAGCTGCAGAGCACTAGGGCTGGGATGATAAATCGATGCAGAATCGATTCGTGGATCGATTCTGAGATTTTCAGAATGCATGGCGATTCCTCCGGAATCGATTCTGAGCTTAGATTTTAACAGCAGATGGCGTTCTAATCTAGTTTTTATCCGCACACTCAAATGCTCACGAGGAAGAGTGCTAAAGAGCGCTTGTGAGTTCGGCTGAGTCATGTAATGCTAATTTCACCTCAGCTCAGAATGCTTTTATGACGCAAGATTAATGTAAACACAGCCCACTTTGAACACCCTTGTAATTCGCTTCAACCTTTTCAAATTTTATGAATGATTATTTTAGGTTCAAGTGTGTGTAAGGATTTGCTGTTCAGAACTAAGCTCAGAATCGACTCAAGAAAGAATTGCGATGCATTCGGAAAATCTCAGAATCAATGCTGAATCATTTCTCGATTTGCGATGCATCGATTTATTTTCCCATCCCTAGAGAGCACACCTACCTATTATCAAAGTCCCTTTAAGGCAAGTCATTTCACTTGGTGGCCATCTTTGAAACTCCTCTCGGCCAGCTATTTCAGTCATGCAAGTACAGCTCTTATCTCTTTGAATGGAGAAACATCAAATTCTTCAAAGCTGTTCACTACGATTACAATTAAATGTCATATTTGAAATCACCAATGAAAACAGTTTTGTTTCTTATGCTCAAATAACATTAAAAAGCTTATTTTTCAGGCTTGACCAGCCAATGCACAAGTGCAGTCTTAACCGCACAGCTCAGTACACTGATTGCTCCTATAGCAACCGGAGCTTCTGCTGCAGTGATGCCATGACTTTAGCATTGGTTCTTTTATTTTTGATCTGTCATATTAACATAAATTAACACATAGATTCACCTACTTCTCCAGAAATACATGAAAGTAAGAGGGCAGTGAACTGGGAGAAAAACAGAGTAAATTTTACATTTACCTACACAATGTGTATTTGATTGATATAGAATAAAACACGTCTTCAAATTTTAATTGAAAGAATTAGTATTCCCTGCTGAAAAAGACAGCTAAAATCACACTAAGCTGGTTGGCTGTTCATAGCTGGTTTTAGCTGGTTGTTCCAGATGGTCTCCCAGCCTGACCAGCTAAGACCAGCCTGACCAGCTAAAGAAGTCGTCACAATCACTCTAAAACCAGCTATGACCAGGCTGAATGACCAGCTAAAACCAGCTAAGCAGCATAGGCTGGTTTTAGCTGGGATTTTTTTTTAGCAGGGTTGGCTCTTTCCATAGAAATCAGTGTGTATTTAACAAACTATAAATTTATTTTTTGCTAGTACTTAATTGAAATGTTTATTTAAATGTCTGAAATCTAAAATAAACTATATGTGGTTGAAAACACTGAACAGTTCTGATATAAAGCACTGAGCACGTCTGTCTCTGGCTCAGTGCCAGCCAAAGTGCGGCGTGTCAAAGGATTAAAATCGATATAACATTTTACTTAGCTAGTTTTAGATTAAAGTTTTTGTCGTCTGTGTAAAACTTTCCTGGGTATATATTTTTGTAATAAAAATAAGCTTCTGTTTCATAAACTTGGTATTTACCTTAGCTTATAGGGTATTTACTATTATATTTTAATATCATTATGCCTCAGTTAGCTAGTTATATATTAAGAGTTGTTGTTTTAGATGTAGCCTACAGATGTCTTGCTGCTGTGTTTAATAATTGATGTTCTTAAAATAGCATTTTGTTCCATAAATGCATTGTCTGCTGGTTTATTTAGCTACTTTTCAGTACATCACATTAATTATGCCACTTAGCACTGTATGGCTTTGAATGTTAAAGTGCAAATGAACACCTGACCACTCTTGTGGGTTTGCTACTGTTGCAATTAAAAATCGTAGAAGGGTAAAAACAAGCCAGGCAGACATTGGTATGATGTATGTAACACCGCTACAACAAATACAATTTATAATGGGTGTGTTAGATTTATAATGTGTGAATAATCAAGCATTGACAATAATCAGGCATCTTGGCAGCACAGAGGGGCCCCCAGATTTAATTCTGCTTAGGGCCCCATAAAGGTTTGGGCCGGCCTTGACTTGAAGTATCTGGGCCTTAAATTATCAGGAAAAGATGCAAGTTAGATTCAAACTTAGGTTGCCCACATACTAAAAAAACTAAATGTTTTAAGATGTAAAAAATATGTATTACAATATAATGTTTATGGTGAAAATTTATAATAAATTCAGCAAAAATATATAATAATAATAATGAATAAATAAATAAAAATTCTCATTCCTGTGTGATTATCACAGTATTTTAGTAGTGAATTTTTGTTAGTAGTGAACGTTGTTTGTTAAAAAAAATCTGCAGAAACTAGCCTAAAATATTGTAAATGTTGTTGAACCCAGAAAGGACTCATGTGTTTATTTTGTTTGGTCATTGAGCTGGACTAAAACACATCACTTACATGAGCACCATGGCTCAATGTGCATGAAATGTGCACAAACTACTAGACCACACCTTCAACCTCTTATACATTCACACTGAGAGAAAAATGTGCACTTCTCCTCACATGCTTCAACTTCTGTTCAATTTACTTCTTCCTTCATCTTCTTTGAATCTGCATTTAACAAGGAGAGATAAGACGGGAATGGACATAGTCAAAGCATTCATGGCGACTGTACGGCACTCGAAATACCACCTGAAACCATCATTGGTATTCCAGAGGGACTGAAAATGGCTCTCTGCAGTCCATCTCTGGTGGTCTCTCGAATTTTTTCTTTTTTTTCTTCTCCCTTTTCTATTCTTCATTCTATCACCTGGAGAGCAGGGGCGATGGGGAGGAAGTGTGCTTTAAGGGAAATCCTCTCTGCTTTTGTGGCAGAAGTCACAGACTCAGGCTGGCTGACGGAATGACAGGACAAAGCAGATATCCAGAGCGTGTCCCTTACCACGGCAATTGCAGCAACTTCGCACACTAGGTGTCATCGCATTTGTGAGTGTAGCGTGGTGTGACAGTAGAAAGATGAGTGTCTGAGGTGTCTACCTTTTTTTCCAATCATACAGTAGATAGGGTGAATACAAAGCTCTGCAGAGTCTGAAATCCAGACAGAGTGAAATGATCAAATTTGAACTTGGGAGAGCAGAAGGTAATGTTTTCCCCCCAAAGACTCTGAGGGTAATTTATCGCAGCCAAGAAAATTGATAGAACCCAGACCGCCCCCCACCACTACCAGTATGGGCGGCAGTGATTTCTTCTAAAGTTGTCTAAACTCAGCAAGACTTTATTACAATGAGCACTAGGCACATGTTTGGTCTTGAACGCCAATGTGTGAACTACAATGTAGCTGATACACGTTTTGGCAGGGCACTTTGGGTTTGAGCAAGTGTGGAGTGCTGATAACAGGCATAGTAGCTGCCAATCGGAGATTGTCTGATTAATCCAGATGAAAAGCAAACTATGGATGGTGTAGAGCAAGGCCTCAATTGGTTGGAGGCGATAGTCTAAGCCTCCAATCTCAACTGGTGGGTTGTGATAGCGACAACAGTGATAAACAGTGCTACACGCTAATAATTAAAATAAATAATTTACAAATCAAATATGAATTATATACTCTTACACAGAACTGAAGCCACAAGTCTCCTACTGATTTGCACAGGCTTGGTACAGTAGATTATGCCTTTTCCCCCTGTGGTCGTGGTAACAATTTGCATATTACTGGGCCTAGGCAGTTCTTGGCAATATTGTTACACCTTAATGCTTTATTTTAAACATATTGTGTTTACCATTGTACGATTTTGGTTGTTGTATCCTGAAGCAAAACCAGTTGACAACCATTATAATACATAATTCTTCATTAGTTATACACGTTTTCTCTAATGGCCGGTAATCCCTTGAATGTGTGGTTAGCAGACTTAAAAACATGTAATCTTGTGTCAAGGTTGTGAAACAACTTCTACTGAAATTTTAATTCACTTCCCTCTCTTCACCCACTGTTTATCCCATCTTTATGCCTGTTCATAAAGAGCATCGTTTTCTTGTAGCGAATGATCTCCGCAGCTACTGTTGACGTAAAGTAAAAGTTTAAAGTTTATGCAGATACAGCTGGCAGGAACAGGAAGCGCAGGAGGTGTACCATACCTAAGAGCATCCGCAACCTTTTGTTTTCACAATATGTTTTTAAACCGGCATCTGCTCCTTGCGACGAGTCCAGTTACAGCTTCAAAACAGAAAGAGAGAACTGCATGAGTGTCCCTTATGAACTGATGAAAATAATGTTGTTCCCAGCTGGTTTGTTCTGATGTAGTCTCAGTTTCAGATGGCATACCACCCACAGTCCATATTCACTTAACAACTAATGCCCAATGCATACAAAAATCTCTTCCAAGAACCGGAACTCCCAGCGCATTCTTTAAATCTTGTCCAATCAAATCAGCATTTCTAAAATGTATCTCTTACTGTAGTAACAGTAACTGTGTCTTACTGTAGTAACAGTAACTGGTTTTAGGACAGGAATGTTAAAGTTTTATATTAAATCTATTAGTGGAACTCTGTTTGAAGTAGGCTATAACAGTATATGCACTTCCATTTATCCCTTCCAGACTTACTCTTTCAACAGGCAGTACATCAATACACTGAGGAAAACCGCAACTTATTAAAGATTTTTAAATGATTATGGGCCAATAAAATGAACACTTTTGAGGAAGAGATATTCTCTGAATTTGGAATCTGCAAAGGTTAGCAGCATTAGAGTTTTGTTTGAGGCACTTTGTTGGAGTAGCAATAATTTTCCACCATTTTTACAGTGTTCTCTAAGCCATATCACAAATACTGGTTTACCAGAAGGTCCTCTGGCTGTCTAAGTAAAACAAGTTAAACTAAGTTAAAATATATTGGTCACAAGGGAAAAATGTCTAACTTTGAGACTAGTTAGGGTGTGTGATGGTCTAGATACCAACACTGGCATGAGTGAAGGTGTTCAACCAGAACCTAAAATGCAACATAATGCTGGTAAATAGTTACGCTGGTCTTTTCGATATAGGTCAGGGGTGTTCAATCCTACTCCTAAAGGGCCAACGTCCTGCAGAGTTTAATGCTAACCTGCTCCAGCACACCTACCTGAAAGTTTCCAATAATCCTGGAGACCTTGATGAGCTGGTTCAGGTGTGTTTATTTAGGGTCGGAGCTGAACTCTGCAGGACAGTAGCCCTCCAGGAGCAGAGTTGGACAATAAACTAGAGAGATGCCTTGGCAAGTTTTGCACTTAGACATGAGGTAAGGCATACAAACAAACAAACATATTCAGGGTTGAGTTGGAATAAAGCCTGAGCTCTGAGAGCATTCATTATCGGACAAAGCAAATGGCGCTTTAATGAGATTACTCCCGTAGACTATGCTCCAGAGACAAAGCAATCTCTGCATCGGTTGTCTTGTTTACAGCTAATGGTAACATTTCACAGCCCCTTCAGACGGACAGCTCCAGTGCATTATTGCAGTAATCGATCAGGGCCTCGGCACACACATTAAAGGCCTATTCATCGCTCCTGGACCACCCGCTTTTGCTCACACGTCACAACAACCCACTTCTCTGTGTTTAAAGAACTGAAAAACAAGCCTGTCCATGCTGTGTGAACATGGCTTGTATCATTTTCTTCTCACCTTAGGAGTGATGGTTTGACAGCTGCCTGTCGATATGATGTTAGGGGCTGCCCCTGATATGCCGCTGTCAGGATCTCTGTGGCGGCCCCGTTAGAACTGCCTGGAGTCGTTGTGGTCAGGTGAAAGTGTGCCATGGAAAGGTTAGGCTCGGAGCAACACTCATTTTGATTAATGGACCTCTCTGTACCCCTGAGTGAGCAATTATCAGAGGATCAGCACACTCGTTCATCACTGTAAAAGAAAAGCGGCTCGGCCTGTGCTGTGCAACCATACCCAAACTGCAGCACTGCCTCCTTACACCACCACCCCACCGGTTCAGGCCAAAAGAAGAGCGATGCCCAGCTAAAGAAGAAGAGGGGAGTTTAGTGGAGTGGAAAGCAGAGTAGATAAGGTTTCCCTTGAGGAATAACTCGGCAGCCTCTTGGATTTGCTCTCTGGCTGCGTCATGAGCTAATAATCAAGCCTCCTGCTTTCATCTGCACTGGTGAACGTGGTTGTCCACACCTTGTTTCAGAATACCCAAACACGATCATCTACATGATTCAACAGCCCATTAGCACAATGTGCTTCCCAACACGCTAGGTTTGGGTTACGCGGCAACCTATTTCCCAAATAAAAAATGTTTGCACAGGGCAAAACTCGCCAGTGCAACAAAATGAGTTAGTTTGTGCCAATATGCAGTGGCTGTCCTCAAGACTGTTTGGCTCTGATACTGTCACATTGTGAAAAAAGCTCATTATGTTAATCTGCACATCTTTTGAGAACATCTGGCAGATGACATGCATCTTTTCCTCACTCTGCCAAACATATTGACATTAAATGCATTATTACATTAGAAGTCAGCAATCAAATTCGCACTGACACATGATCAATATGTAATTTGCAGATGTATTATTCCTCTGGCCGAGTAACACATCATCGATGAGCCCACTTCAATAGGTTCACTTAAGCGGACCTGTGTAATTCTCTCAGACTTATCCATTGTCTCATAGGAATGCTCCAATCTGATTGGCTGGCTTTCTTCTGGGAGTAGAAATGGTTTTTTTTATTTGTCCGCCTGGAAATAAAGTCATGTTTACAAAGTACTGGTTTGATACATTCATTTAACCACTGGGTTTGCCAAAGATTTTTAGGTATCTTGATCTGTTCAGTTTTGTTTTGGAGCATTCATCAGCAAAGTAACTATATCTTTAAGCACAAATGTATATTCTGTATTGCTTTGAGTTTCTGTTATTTACTGGAGGTGCAGATACTCTAACCACAGAGTCTATAAATGTTTTTTTTTTTTTGGTTGGTAGGTTTATTGGGAAACTAGAGAAAAATATGTTTTATGATTGACCACATTTGCCCTTGAACTATCAGGAAACCATCAAATGTAACAGTCATGAATAATTTCCAGTCTTTAGTATTTGCCATTTTTAATACGTTTTAATTTTCCTGAGATCATCATAGTGGACGTGATCAAGTTTCAACATCTAGCTGATCTCAGCGTATACATGGAAACAGGATAAATGAGGCTGCTGCTCTTAAACAAGACACTATAAAGAATATAAATCAATTATAAAACCTTTGTGTTTTTTTAAATGGTGATTGAATGGTAAGTTAGAATTTGTTTGTTTTTTTTTACAAAATTTCACTTAATTATTTGTGAGAATCTGTTTTCATTACTGTCCCTCTTTACCTTAACATGTTATAAAAATCAATACAGTAGTTTCAGGGAAAATTTGATGGATTATGATCATTAATCTTCATAATAATATGAGCTAACATGGCATTAACCATGTCATATGACCGTTAGAGCCTGGATTTTTCCTGAAAGTCTGTAGCACAGACATGAGATGCATAGGGTAGCCTGTGTGTTACCCTTCGGGTGGTGGTTTCTAGCTGGAACAAGCAAGTCATTCAAATCATACACTGTTCCTCTTTTTCACAGTCCCTGTATGGATGAAGCACAGACACCATAATATTTTCAGCTGGAAATTTTTTTTTTTTACAAAATGTAATGACTTAGATGATTAATTTGAAGAGGATGAAAATTAATTGCTACCTCCAAGTGGGACCACTCTCAGAAATATAGTTTTATTAGTAAACCTCCTCTGCCTGTTGGAACAAAGCATGCCATCATCATTTCTAATCCTTAGACCTGATGATTTACCTGCTATTTACCTCTAACTATTAGTCAATTACTACACTGTCTTGTGGACCAGACCTCTGAGTTAATGGGTTTGGAGGAAGGCCAGGGTGTGATTTCTTTTCAACAGTCTAATGGGCTGTCTTGCGATGCATTTTTAATGCGCCACATTGAGTGCAAACCTCCTTTGCCAGCTATTGGGGTATTTTTCTCACATTGATTTTGTCTTCTCTTTTTCCCGCCGCACTGATTTCATTGCACTGAATATGCATGCTAATGCCTGTCCTTGATTTTCATAAGCTATTGTTAAGACAGGTGCTTCTCTAAAGACACATTCATTGGGAGACTGTAATGCAATGTGGGATCGTACTGCATGGTTGCTCGTTTTAGTTTCAAGTATGCCGATTTAGTGTTAGGAGCAGCCCTTAAAGGAACACACCACTATTTTTTAAAAATAGGCAAATTTTCCAACTCCCCTAGAGTTAAACAGTTGAGTTTTACCGTTTTCGAATCCATTCAGCCAATCTCCGGGTCTGGCGGTAGCACTTTTAGCTGCAGCTTAGCATAGATCATTGAATCTGATTAGACCATTAGCATCTCGCTCAAAAATGACCTAAGAGGTTCGATATTTTTCCTATTTAAAGCTTGACTCTTCTGTAGTTACATCGTGTACTAAGACCGAC
This sequence comes from Sinocyclocheilus grahami, assembly GCF_001515645.1. Classification (NCBI taxonomy): domain Eukaryota; kingdom Metazoa; phylum Chordata; class Actinopteri; order Cypriniformes; family Cyprinidae; genus Sinocyclocheilus; species Sinocyclocheilus grahami. Next base: position 1,801,426 of record NW_015505443.1, on the reverse strand, counting down.
AGAAAATGAAAAGTTGCGATTTTCTAGGCCGATATGGCTAGGAACTATACTCTCATTAATAATAGGAAATTAATAATTAATAAGAGGAAAAATATAGAAACTCTTTGGTCATTTTTGAGCGAGATGCTAATGGTCTAATCAGATTCAATGATCTATGCTAAGCTGCAGCTAAAAGTGCTACCGCCAGACCCGGAGATCGGTTAAATGGATTCGAAAACGGTAAAACTCAACTGTTTAACTCTAGGGGAGATGGAAAATTAGCCTATTTTCAAAAATAGTGGCGTGTTCCTTTAAAATCACAGAGGTATCAAAGTGTAATCCTTTTAATTGATTTGCATGACCAGAAGTTGGCAAATTCTGACATCGATTTGTATCCATTTGTATTTCCATTCTCAACCCTTTGATGGCCAATTGTGCAGTCCTCGAATAACATAAGAGGTGTGATCATAACCAATAATACAGAATTCGGCTACCTCCAGCAATAGAATGACTGGGTCCATGCATGTGTATTGCATTTGCATTTAAATGATTTTAATCATTTAGTGATTTAACTTCAATACTAATGGCAGTTTTTCACAGACACAGTTAACACAAGGCCGTTTTGTCGTGAATGTAATACACTTACAAAGTGCAGTATAAAAAGCTGCCTTTAATGGCTTTCCTGACATTCTATTGCTTTTTAAGAGTGGAGTGAAACAGTTGAGTAAAGATCTGTATTTTGAATCTACATATTGCTTTCATGTCCTCTCTTTCATCTCCGTCTCATTCCCTTTCCTCTCTCTCTCTTTCTTATCACTCACTGGTTTGTCTCCATCCCTTGCTCACATCTTTATTTCATTCCAATTTTCACCCAGCACGATGAAAATGGAGTGGGAGGGCTGGGGAGCTGGATAAGATGGAAGTGGCTGAGAGGAGACAAAAATAAAACCCAATTTCAACAATAGCTCAAACCCCTGCCTCAGTGTCTACAGGAGGACAAACCAGCGACACCATCAGCAATTCCTGGAATTTTGCATTCCGCTGTAGGGAGTTTTTTGAAGCTCTATTTTTCACAGACGTCCTTGAAAATAAGGCAGGGACTTGGGTGACTAAACAGTTGTGGCACTTTAACCAGTACTTTAAATACTTTAAAAGTATTTATGTGAGAAAAAATAGAAGGTTATTCACTAACCACCTGAAACCTACTGTCACGAACCGATAATTTTGTCCCTGTTTTTCTTCTTCTTCTTCTTCTTTTTTGAGGCTACATTGAGGCGGGATTTTTCAGTCCCGCTCCCGCAAGATTCTGTCCCGCGCCCGCCCGCTCCCGCAGAAATATATCTTATCTGGGCCCGCTCCTGCCCGCATAAAAGTAATCTATATAAAAAAAAGGTCAGCAAATCAAAGAAATTTACATTAAATGGTTCTGTAACATCTCCTAAGAGAGGGTGACCATACGTGCCATTTCCCCAGGACGCGTCCTGGCCAGGATTTCTATATTGCCTAAAATATCTAGGTTTCGGCTTTGTTTGCGTGTGCAGACCGATCGGTGTATAACATCAAAATACATCGAGAGCATTTTGAAAGCATAAGGAACCGTCTGCATGGTATTTTGATGTCATACACCGATCGGTCTGCACAAGCAAACAAAGCCAAAACCTAGATATTTTAGGCAATATAGAAATCCTGGCCAGGGAAAATGGCACGTATGGTCACCCTACCTAAGATCCACAACATCTCCGCATAAATGCTCCCGATAAAATATTAATTATTTAGGCTAAGCATCAACATTCACAAACCACTGTTATTTTTAACAGAAAAGCAAGCATGGGCTGCTGCGTGCATGGTTTGGCATGGCAGAATGCCAGCAGCGCTTCCTTTTTTATCATTAAAAGCGGACATCTCAGTTTATCGCAATCTCATAAAGGAGCATGGGCTGCTGCGTGCATGGTTTGGCATGGCAGAATGCCAGCAACGCTTCCTTTTTTATCATTAAAAGCGGACATCTCAGTTTATCGCAATCTCATAAAGCTCTGTTATAACACAATGAACATATGCACAATGAATCTTTCACAATGTCTGCACTTCGTGTGTTAAAATGAGACGATTCTTGAGCACGCAATTTCAGCGCTATGGTGAGTGGATTCAACAGCTAAGTCTGTGATTGGCTACATTGCGCAACCCTGTTTTAAACACGTACTAAATAGAAACGCTGCCTAGCTTGCGTGTGTTAATCCTTTTAATGTAATTAGTTGTTCTTTTTTTGCTTTTGTGCAACACATAAATAACAATTTATATGGTTTAGACATTTTATGTTTAGATCATTTCTATTTTGCGGGAGTCCCGCGAATGATTTTATTCTCCCGCATCCCGCACACACACGAGTCTCTTCCCGCCCGCGCCCGCACTCGCCCATCAAGAGTTGTCCCGCGCCGCACCCTGTTGCGTTGGGTCCCGCGGGTCCCGCGGCGGTACTACCGCGGGAGTGCAGGTCTCTTGCGGGAGCTTACAATGGAAATGACTGTGGCTGGTTTTTAGAAGGTTTAAATGCAGAATCGTGAAGCATATAATTGTATAAAATCTCTTGCATAATTTAAAGTTGCGTATTATTTCCCCTGCAAAGGGACAGTAGGCTAGTATGCTGTCATGGAAACAGCATTGTAAAATGAAATATAATTTTACATGGAAAAATCTGGAAAGCTTTTATGTGTTTTATTTTTGCCACACTAAAACCATATTAATGCACATTTTGATTACGTATTGTGGATTTTATCATTAAAACTCTATTTTAACATTGATTTTTTTATTCACATTCATCACAGTGTGCCCATTCATTTCCATGTGAAGCTTATATTTTGTTTAACAACGTCGTTTGCACTGAGACATCTTTTCCCATAAGTAATGAATTTAAAATAAAAGAAAAAAGAAGAATGTTCTCATGAGTGCGGATCATAATTTCCTATACTAAGCTTATATTTTGTGAAACTTATAATGTATAAATTGTGAAACATAATTTTAAGAAGTCTCTTTCATTATTTTTATGATTTTATTTTTTGTTAAAAGTTGTGCATTATTTGAGCTGTAAAGTTGTTCTTGTCAGTTTTATGGTCATTTTAGTCAGCTGTCATAGGAACTTGAATATCATTTTACATACAACTTTACAAGTTTATTTATTTATTTATTAATGCTATACTCTAAACTCATGTTAACACGCATTGTTTACATATTGTGGCTTTATCATTGTTTAAACAGTATTATTACTGTATTATATTATTTATGCTGGCCCCATTCATTTCCATTGTAAGTGTTTTATTGTAACCCAGATTTTGTCTTTTTTGTAAACAAAAGAAGGGATGAGTCAAAAATGAATTTTGATTGAGTTGAACTTGTACTGAACCTGGAATATTCCTTAGATTTTTACTGAAATTCCCCCTCTGGGTTTCTTTTTCCTTTATGGAGTCACTATTCGATTAGCTTTGCGTGTTCAACATGTGAAGCCTGTCTACCGTGTATAGAACGGATGGATTAAGAGTGTTCTGTCCATCCTGGTCAGATGGTATTGCCTATCAGTGAATCAGACCTATCCCCTCAAATGACAGCAAATTACTGCGACGCTGTCAGGTATGAGCTCTAATCACACACGGCTCTCCGGGGGGAATGTAACCACACTCACTGCAACTCAGCAACTGGCTTAAAAACTGCCCTCTGACATCCACAGAAGACCTTTTCACAGAAAAGCACCATAGATTTGCCATATAATATAACATGGGAAAACCATCACAGTAATATCATGGTGTATGATGATGATATCCCAGGTGAAAAATAAATATATTTAAATTGTGTATTAAAAATGCACTTGAAATACAAGTATGTTTATAGTATATTTGTATTACTACAAACATACGTGAGTACATTTTAATACATTATAAAAAAACAAATAAAAAAAGACTGAAATGCTATGATAGCGCTATCTTTTCCATTTGTAGAACATTTCAGTTATATGGGTCTTACTAAAAAGTACAGAATTTTACATCAGTGAATAAATAAAAATTACAATGCAATTTTCTAAAGAAAAAAAATACATAAAAAAGACTGAAAAACAAAGTGCATAAGTGAATGGCTGTGTGTGTGCAAATACTGAAGATGATAAAGCTCAAGCAACAGAATAGGGAGGGATGGAGGGGGTTGTGGAGGTGGACAAGGAGATGGCATAGAGATGGTGAGAGGCAAAAGTGCGGGGATGATGGCAGGATGTGGCGAAGGGATGGTGATGGGAGGATGACGATGATGCCCTGGCAGCTTAGATGGTGTTTGGCACATGGCACAGACCCAGAGCATCCCAGTGCTGACAACACACGGCGGAATCGAGGGAGCGAGGAGCCAAGATGTAGATGGTGTGGCTGCCAACATCTGGGGGCCGACCGATGGAGACAGAGCTGGTGGATCCGAAGGCGCAGATGGAGGGCTGATGGAGTTGAGCGTCGTCGCAGGTTCCGGAGACCTGGGCACAGCCTAGTCATCCTGACTCCTGGCATACAATATTTTGCACCAGAGCCTTGCAGCTTTAGAAAAAAACAAAACAGAAACAAAATTAAACAACATATTTTTACATGAATGACTGAAAGCAAGCACAAATTAGCCAGCTGGAACGGACACATTGCTAATGTTTTTCTTCCAAGATTGACCAAATCACCCTCCATTAGGCCTGATTCAAAAATCTCTATAACAGAGGTGATACAACATGAAAATATACTTACTATTCCTTTGCTTGTCTCTGTATTTAGATTTCAGTTTGTCTTCTATAGCAGCTGATCTGAAAAACAGCAAATGTTAATATTTCACACACACACACACACACACACATACACACACAAAAGCAAATGATGATTGATGATTTGTTTTCTTTTTAAGAATGACAGTACGCTGAGAACAATGTACCTGGTCGGTAATATAGTCAAAAACCTTCCCAGCCTCAGCAGTTTCAGATCTACTGTATGCTCTCATATAAGCAACCCTTCTTACAATTTCATCTTTGTTCTTATCTGTAATGAGAAATATATATTAGAAAATAAAGACGATAAGGTTGTCAAGCTTGAACAAATATAAACACCAATCAGCGAACACTACCACAGTTGGCTAATCAGCTCAAGACAAAGTAATTGTATGTTCATAATCATGGTTTTTCAAAGATCATTAACCTCATTACAATGAAGCCAAATTGTTCAGGAAATCAGAAATAAATAAATACACAACTTAATTTTGCAAATAAAAGAATGTTAATGTTGTACAAGTTATAAAGACTGTGTCAAAAACACACTGGCACAGACAAATAACAAATTAAATCTCACCTGAAGTCACAGTGAGGTTCCAAAAGCCAGACAACATACACGCTTGCAGAAGCTGGTAAAAATAAGAACATACCGCTATATTTTCTAATTAATTTCACAGTTCCCCAAAACAATTTGAATTCTGTCATCATTCACCCTTAAGATGCTCCAAACCATCTAAGACTTTCGTTCATCTTCAAAAGAAAAGCTGAGATATTTTAATAAAAATCTGAGAGATGTATGTCCCTCCGATGAAAGAAGATTCACCAAAGATGTTCACGTTTCAAAAAGTTGAAATCGCAAAAAAACATTGCCAAAGTAATCCATATGAATTGCATGGTTTCCTCCAAGTGCCCTAAAGAGACACAATCGGCCACCGCTCTATATAATACTGTTTAAATGTAGACTTATATTCACATTATTATTAAGTCACTAATATTATGCTTGTGTTTAGCATATTCCTTAAAAGTGTAACTAAGCATATATTTATTAACATAGTATTTCTAGTATACTTTTTATAAATACATTAAAAGTATGCTTCTGTTTAGCATATTTCTTAGAAGTATAACTAAGCATATATTTAATACAAAAGTACTTCTAGTATACTTTTTAGAAATACATTAAAATGCAATTTAATATATTTTTATTGCACTTCAAATAAGCATGTTGGGAATACAAATGCGTGATAAACATACTTCTTGAATTTCAAGTATATTTTTAATACATTTAATACTACGTCTTTTTCACCTGGGATAGTACGATGGTGGCCCAATAAAAGTACTTGAGCCACACTTAAAATGTATGAATATCATTTAATTAGATAGCAAAATTTTAAACCAAGTGGCAAACAAATGACTTCTGAGATTTTCTCAGGAATAAGTTACATTTTCTTACCCATGTTTTGCAATGACATTTAAAGCAACTGTTGAGTTGGTGATTTTTAGATTTTAACCAAGCCACCGTCGACAGAGGCGTCTTGTTTTGTTTATATGCTTGGATGGCATGCTGCAGCAGAACACTGTTTGATTTGTTGCCATGTCTACTCATTATAAGCATCTTTGGGCTTGTTGTTTGGGCTTTTCTCATAAAGCGATCCAGTGTATAGAATTAATAGGGACAGGAATTAAAAAAGACAGTTAATTTTGGAGGAGAGTCGCAATATTTCGGTCTTGTTTCCAATATAAAGCATTTGGATTTATTCAGGATTATTGTTGTCTTGTTCAGGTTTTTTTTCTCTAGCAATTATGGAACCACAATTATTGACTCAAGCCATGTACCTTGTTCCCTGTGATATCTTGCACTGCACTTACAGAAGAGAGCCACATCTCTGTTACGTGTTTACATCAGAATCAGAATTAGAATCAGAATGAGCTTTATTTTCCAAGTGTGTGCAAACATACAAGGAATTTGTTGTGTTTTTTTAGGAGCTCTTGGTACAAACATGCATACATACATATATGGCATTGAGAACAAAAGAACATTTAAAAACTAAGGGAAAAAATAAAAGAAATAATAATAACCAAATAAATAATAATAATAATGGGGTATGCATCTGGAACAGAAGATTTATGTACAGATTTCTGCATTATTTACTGTATAAATAAAAATATACATATGTCTTTACATAATACTTGAGACAGAGGCAATAATGAGTTATTAAGATGTGTAAGTAACTAGTTGTTCATTAGAACAGTATTGCAATTGTAAATTGTAAATCAGTTATTGTAAATGCGGTTGTCACTACTTAAATTTTTCGGGAGTTAATTAGAATGCGCTTTCTGTAAATTACTGAACTGTATGTGTACAGAACAGGTTTAAGCTCTAATATTGACAATTGCATTTAGCTGCAGTGTGTACAGTAAGTGGCCAATGGGCAACAATATACATTTTCAACAACATATCTACTGTTTTATAATTCAAAAACATTTATTTTTTTCAAAAACATTTTGCTTGGAAAAAAGGTGCTTGATAAAGGTCTGTCTTTAAAATAATTGCTAGTTGGTTTGATGTTTAGTTGTATAATGTAGGAGTGTCACTAGGCCCTACCTGAATGTTTTTCCCCATAGCAATCTTATTTTGCAGCTATTCTTATTGGATCTTTCTGTTCCTTCTTTTTTATGTGTGCACTGCAGCACAATGTCACAATGTGCCACGCAATTGCATTAACATGGCATTATTCTATTTTTTGATGCATTGGGACAGATAAATTGCTTTTTTTGTTGAATGTTACACATGAAGTACTTTTTCCCCTAAAAGTGGGCTGTTACCATATACTACTGAATGTGCTGAACAACATTAGTGAATGCCTATTGTATTCACAGTACTTTTTTTAAGCAACTTTATGACAACTTTTGTTTTGTAAAGCATGTGGTTGCTTCAAAATATGTGTTTAACTTCTGTGTGTAACTTCCTGTTGTAGAACAAAACATGATAGTCTCAAAGTCATGGTAACCACATACCTTATTTTAGTTATAAATCAAGAACCACTATGCTAAAATCCCAAAGGGAATTCCTGAGGGAACACATGGCTTGAAAATGCTAATTATCTTCCAGGTTTTAGGACTATAAACTGAACCGCTCTGTATAGCCTAAATATTTCGTTCAAAACATAGTGCATTCAGATTCAGTCTTAAAGGGATAGTCAACCAACCAACCAACCAATCAATCAATCAATCAATCAATCAATCAATCAATCAGTCAAACAAAATGAAATGAACTGAAATTAAATGAAATGAAATGAAATTAAATTAAATGAAATGAATGATTTACACACCCTCATGTTGTTCCAAACCAGTTTTATATGATTTATTCTGTAGAGCACAAATGGAGTAAAGAAGTTTTTCAGTACTTTTTGTCTATAATGGAAGTCAATGGTAACCAAAACTGTTTAGTTACCAACATTCTTCAAATATTTAGTTTGTATTCAGCAGATGAAAGAAAGTCATACAGTTTTGGAACGATATGAGTGAGTAAATGATGATGTGAGATCCTTTAATGCATTCAGTTCTTCTTAAATATGTGTAGCAGTGTTTTAGAAATCACACAGAAGAACTGTTTTAATTAGGTAAATTCATTAAATATATGAAACAAGACAGTGACCACATTAACCGCTTCCAATTTATGTGAAAAGAGATGATAAAAATGTAAAAAGACACTTAATGAGTGTAACTGAAAAGCAGTTCTATAATTAAAATGAGTTGTATAATTGTATTGTTTTAACTTTATTTTAATGTTAATTATTTGTGTTCAGAACTTTCCTGTTAAGGCCTCTGATGTTCTTTTTTTAACACCAAAATTAGTTATTAAAGCAAAATACTTTTAATTTATGCTTTATTAACTCCAGAAGAACATATGTTATGCTCAATAGTGAATAATTAGAGAATAATGATTAAAATAAATACACATGTCAAATGTACCAGCCTATTTTGAGCAAATATAACAGATTTTTAAAAGGTTCAGAGCTTAATTTACATGGAATAATTTAGCTGGGTCACAGTATATCTCTGTAGAAAATGTTGGCAGGTCTAGTCGCACTCCTGATTCAAATCAATGGCATTCATACATTTTTAAGTGTCCCAATACTTTTTGAGGGCACAGTATTAAAGTACTGCCACATTTTCTAAATGTATCACAAGGGCAGTTGTTTGACAATTCATCCAGGGCATCAAGAATGTAACACTGTAAAGAAGAATATCAATCCAGCCTAGTCACACCACATTCATATGCACTGATCTGCCGAGACTCCATCTTGAAATCAATATCCACCACTGGCTGTTGGACTGAGAAATAATATATTAGCAATTGAAATTCATAGATCTTGTGCGTGCACTTTTTCCACTTTCCAGAGAACTCAAAGTGTTGCCCAATACTGCCTGATTGGGAATAGATGCAGTGATTGACAGGTCATGACAATGTTTAGAACAACAGCAGAATCACCTTCTACTTCACCTTTGCCGGATAGAGAGAATCAAATATCACATACTGAGAGTGAAAGTCAAGAATTCATTAAAGAACTTGGACAATAACAAATCCAAAACAATACAAAAATTATCATTATTTTTGCTTCTCTTAGATGATCTCATGTGTATAAAGCTAAGAAATAATCTGAGTTTATAGATTTGTGCCACACACATGTTGCTCTGCCTCATCGTGGCTATAATCAAAACATGCCATGTAATACGTGTTTAAAATGATCTGTTTCACATCCATTTTATACAGTATGTACTGCATGAATATTCAGTAAGCTACTGTTTCGCTCCATTGTGTTCACTCCAGATGTGCATTGCTTTGTTCCGCATATATAAAACCATCTGTTCTTTTTGTTCATGGCTCTCGTGTGTATTTCATTTGTATCTTGTGATTTGTTCCCTTGTTCACTGAATATCTGCCTGTGTGTTTTGATTATGGTATTGGATTACCTTCATTACTCTGACGGATTCTGATTCCAGTATTATGAACATGGACTAAAACACTGTACTTGGATCCTTCAGACTGATTACATCTTGTATTGTTTCTCGGGCATTGAAAAATGGGCCAGTGAGCGAGAGCAACCAGAGAAAACCTGAATATTTATGAGCCCCAGAGAAATGCTTGACCTTTGATTCTTGACACACCAAATATTCAGGGTATAATTAGGAGATAAAAAATTTCAGTGCAGCAACCATGTCATCTTAATCCCAAATGGCCATCATAAATAATTCTCTCTTAATGATTAAAAAAATATTAAAAACACATTTTTTTCATCAAATACTATTTCAAATGACACAAAATAAAGACTCCATATTCATCCTTATTTGCAAATGTCAGACATCTTTATTATTTTACATATTTGAGTGTAGAATTCAACAATTTTTAACTGGATAAATATTTACTCCTGAAGGTAAAACTCTCCAGCTGTATTAATGTAAAGGTATTTGTTTGCATACCGGCTATAAGACAAAAGGCTTTATATCCACAGTGGAGAAGATCCATATTTACACACTCTCAGTCTACCGGTTTAATATTTTACAGTCGTAAAGGAAAACAATCCACCACAATTGGGAAAATAATCTAGCATTGTGATTTATTGACCTGTCGGTCTAGTGCACATCATTTAAAACATAATTCTGTATTATGAATTATATTTTCCAACAAGAAGTTTTAGAGGAAATGTTAATGATAAATGCAAAGTTTGGAAACACTTTATTTCGATAGTCCACTTAGACATTCTATTAACAGTAAGTAACTTTTCAACTAAATGTCAACTAGTAGTTAGTAGAGTATTAGTAGACTATTTGCTTAATATCTTCTAACACTTTCTTTGTCAACATTCTACTAACCCTAAACCTACCCTAACAGTCTACTCTGAGAGTTAGTAGACATGTAGTTGCAAATTAATGAGAATTAGTTGACATGTAGTTGACATGTAGTTACAAAGTTACTTATAGTTATAGTGGACTATCTTATAGTGGACTATCGAAATAAAGTGTAACCCAAAGTTTTGATACCCTGATACATAATTAAGGTGGATGCCACATCCAATCACATCACTGGCTCCAATTTATGAAAGAAAAAAAATAGGAGCTCAATTGGCATTTCCAAATGACTGCAACTATTTTGGAAATGTCTTGTTAGAGCTGCTTTACAGCAGAATTCGGATTGCCTCATATTTGATGAAGTTTGTGTCACTGATTCTGTTTCTTTCCTATTTAGTATTGTATAAAGCTCTGTATAAACATAGGTGACTTGGATTAAAGAGAAAATATTAATACAACTGTTTAACTCTATTGTCTGCTATTGTCTTCCAAAAAGGAAAGACATATTGTAAAGGTGCCGTTACATTAACACAATTTTGCAGACAAAAAAGGTCTGTTACACATGTTACAAATGATTTAAAAGTTTATTGTGCTACTATTTGATTAAAGAGGCCCATGATGCACATCAGAGACTACTAACACAGTTGATTCTTATAAAGTATAATGTTAGCATGTTGCTAAGCTCACAGGTCACATGACGTGGCCGTGTTTTTCAATGATATGTGTCAGTACTGAATTAATATACTTTGTATTTATAAGCTATACTTTGCAATTGACATTTCCTATTTGAAATGGAAATTTTAGTCAGTTCGATCAAGGATTACCTGAATGATACATGCAGTCCTGCATTCTATTTGGAACAGCATTGGGATTCGTATTGGGGGTGAGCATATTAATGTTGCAGATCACTAGGTTTTGGAACAGAGCTAATGTCTTTGTTTCCATTTTTATTTGAGAAGGCCACCATTGGATGAGAGTACTGGAATAGATGGTCCACAGGAGACTGTGTTCTGAAAAAGAAAGAAAAACCATAAATGGATGACAAATTTCAGCAAGTCACCTTCACATAATCTGAAATAACAGTGAAGCTCTAATGTAATAATATGAGAGCTATAACAGCAGAGCACAGAAGTGATATATTTGCTATGCTGACAAGATATACGCAGTGGACTTTTGAAATGTTTTTTTAGTCTAATATAAATTCATGTTGCAGTTCTACTTTGATCATGTTTACACACACACACACACACACACACACACACACACACACACACACACACACACAGGTTTACTTTTGTGAAAAGTGGGGACATCCCATAGGTATAATGGTTTTTATACTGTACAGACCGTATATTCTATTGCCGTTTACCAACCCTACCCCTAAACCGATCCCTTACAGGAGACTTTGTGCTCTAATATCAGATTTTCAATAAACTCCATTCTGTGTGATTTATAAGCGTTTTGAAAAGTGGGGACATGGGGTAATGTCCTGAAAAGTCACCTTCTCCTTGTAATACCTGTCATACCCTTGTCATTATACAAATTTATGTCCTCATTTGTCACAAAAACGCGTACACACACACACACACACACACACACACACACACACACACTTTAGGCACATGGAACACTATTTTATCTTACACTTGGGACACAAATATACAATTTATTTATACTTATTCAAAGTCTCACCAAGTTCTCCAGCTATTATTTGTATATTAGTATACCTTGCAGACCAATGGCTCACTCACAATTAAATTTGTTTTTCTAAAGTATAAAGGGAAACAGATAAATCAATTTGAAGTTCAATTTGATTGGGATAGCACCAAAGTCAAGTTTTTTTTTGTAATTACTATTTGTACCAGTTTGTCAGATTCAGGCCAATTTGTCTCATCCAACATTATTTACTTACTTATTTATTGACTTTATTATTATTAGATGTTTTTTTTGAGAAGCCACTGCCTGTCTTTTCTCTTCAGGCCAGTGCCTTCTGTTTACAATTCAAAAGCTTGCGGTCAGTTTTATTTATTTATTTGTTTGTTTGTTTGATGTTTTTGAAATAAGTATTTTATGTTGACTGAGACTGCATTTATTTGATCAAAAATATAATGAAATGTGACAGTTTAAAATAACTGTTTTCTATTTGAATATATTTTCATACATAAATTATTTCTGTGATGTTAAAACCTGAATTTTCAGCATCATTACTCCAGTCTTCAGTGTCGCATGATCCTTCAGAAATCATTTATTCTGCTGATTTGCTGATCAAGAAACATTTCTTATAGTGCTGTCAAATGATTAATCGCGATTAATCGCATTCAAAATAATTGTTTTTGTTTACATAAAATATGTGTGTGTACTGTGTATATTTATTATGTATATATAAATGTGCATGTGTACACACACATATATTATGTAAACAAAAAAACTATAATTTTGAATGCGATTAATCGTGATTAATCGTTTGACAGCACTAGTTTCTTATCATCATCAATGTGGAAACTGTGATACATTTTATACTAGATTATTTGTATTATGTGATACAAGATTTTTTGATGAATGAAACAGAATTCAAAATAAATCTTTTGTAACATTTTAAATGTTTTTTACTGTCTCTTTTTATCAATTGAATGTGTCCTTTTTTTCAACAAAACAAAACAAAAAAAATCCAAACCTTTTGAATGGTAGTGTAAACATATAAAAATGCATCATTCTGGGTACTTACAGACACACATTCGAATGCACATGCCACACATGGCAATCACATTGGCGATGCTAAGAGCTCGACCGCACTCTGGACTCATCAGACAGTTCTTGGTGCTAATGCAGCACCTGCAGCAGCAGCCCTGCCTGTTATCAGCAGAGCGGCTCTGACTAGTGTTGCTCGTGTGCTGCTGGGTAATAACTTCTTCATAAGACGGTGGTGGTTTCTTGTAATCCTCCTCCATGGCTAGTCTCCTGGATCAGGCCTGAGGGAGGATGAGACAGTTATGCAGTGACTCACGGATGCAGAGAATCAATCGATTGTAATTATGTTCCAGTATCTGACAACAGCCTTTCATTGTCATTAACTGATATGGAAATAAATCAATGCTCTATGGATCACGTAAGCTTTATCTGAACTCTGTTGACATGGAGAATGCACGTGTTGGAATGTTGTTTTGAACCTTCAAAGACAATTAGCTAATAAAGAGACAGTTTTTTTTGTTTAGTTTTTTACATTTGGCAAACGGTGATGACTTAAACAGGTGCAACGAGTGATGTAGTTGTGAGATGAATGAGTCTGTACTAAGCTCAACACTTCTATAGCTGAGTTCAAGGGCGAAATGGCAGCATAATCATTCAAAACAAGCACTGAGTTCCTCCTAGTCATCTATTTCTCTTTCACAGACTCACTAAAGCTCCTAAAGAAGTAGAACAGAGGAGGCTTTTATTACACCAAACTTTTCACCCCAAAAATTCAGTTCCAATCAAATAATTTACCCAAAGACAAGGCTGCAGGCGTTGGATATGTTTCAGATTACCCAAATTACCAGAGAACTGCCATTTCAATTCAGTGTACCTTTGTCAAGTGCCTTCAAACGTGTAGAGTCTTCTTTTTTCTTTAATTTTCCTCTCTTCTTCAGTCCCACTTCTGTTTTTTTTTCATGAAGTTGAGAAGAAATTAAAATCCTCAATCACTGCACTGCCACAAAAAGGAGAAAAGAGCATAGAAATGACATTCTCTGCTTCTCAGACGATCTCGTTTACCCCTTTTGTATCTCCTGTCCTCTTTTCACCTTTTAAAAGTCACTGTAAAAAGTCAATTTCAGTAAGTTCAGTCAGATGTACCCAAGTTGTCTTTCTCATGATGTTGACAGGGCTGATCTGATGTATGCCTGGGTGGACTCCTAAATATAAATACTGTACCTCTGTGACGGCGAGTTTCAGGGCGTGCAAATCAAGTTTTTCCTGTCTGTCCTCTGAGAGTCTGTCATTCTGGAGCATACCACGTCAAGCAAAGCCTTTTTATTTTGCATGATTGAACAAGTGTTTTTACTTTTGAATAGATCCTCTAGATACATTTAACAGATGACACTTGTATAGTTCACAGAATCAGTTGTATTTGGTGCTTCAATATGTACAGTAGTGTGCAGTACAGTGCATACATAATATATCATGGGCTGAATTACAGAGGTAGCAAATGATCTACAAATACACTTTAAATGCACTTCATTCATGTTTTTCAGTCTCTTGCTGTTCAGAGAATGGCCTCATGAAGTAAGAATCAGGTCTCCATCCATCCAACCCATCAGTTTCCATTACGTTCATCAGGTGATCTAAATCACCTGGCCTTCTTCCAAATGAGAACCTATAGGCCTAAAAATAAAATAAAACATAATAAAAACATTACTTTAAATCTTGGTAATTCTTTTATATATAGACATGTCAACTTAAAAAATCCTGGGTTATTTTTGTTAACCCAAATGCTGGGTTGAGCCTTTTGGGTCATTTTTTCTGGGTTATTTTTTCAGTGTTTGGGTAGTTTTTGTGTTACCCAGCTCCTGGGTCAAATGTAACAACCCTGTGTTTGGGTTTTTTTGCAGCTCCTGAGTCAGACATTACCCAATGTTTGGGTAGTTTTTGTGTTACTCAGATCCTGGGTCAGACGTAACCCAGCGGTTGAGTTATTTATTTTGCGTCTTCTCTTCACGAGAGAGCAGCTCTAAGCGCCATCAAATTGATGCATTCTTTGGTAAAATACATGTTTGTGTACATTTTATCTATAAAATCGTTACTGTGCTGTATATAGTTCAATTTTATGCAGAGCAACATACAGGCGCGCGGTGTGAATCACCTTTAACGAGTGCCTGCGGTCTTTTCACGTGATGGAAAAGTCTGGTGCTTTGCATAAAATAAACGATTTTATTCATAAACATACAGAATATAATACTTTGGATGTTAAAGCATGTCCTCAGAGCTGTTTATTGTTTGTTTATTGGCAAGTTATGGAGTCACAGCATGTTTCGGCTAGAATGAAACGCAGGGCGGCGGGCCGTTAGCAGTTTCCCGCCGAACACGACTCCAGCGCCGTTACGGTGGAAACAGAATAACAGGGACTGGTCGATTACACGTGAATTACTTCTGTTTAATGTTGAATTTTTCTTCGAATGTTTGTTAAACGAGTTTAAATATAGGCAATATGTATAGCCTATTCAAATGATATAAACAATGCTGTAAATGATAAATGAAGGAAAATAAAGGAAGTTATCATGCAAACCAGTGGTTGTGAAGCATGTCCTCAGAGCTGTTTATTGTTTGTTTATTGGCAAGTTATGGAGTCACAGCATGTTTCGGCTAGAATGAAACGCAGGGCGGCGGGCCGTTAGCAGTTCCCCGCCGAACACGACTCCAGCGCCGTTACGGTGGAAACAGAATAACGGGGACTGGTCGATTACACGTGAATTACTTCTGTTTAATGTTGAATTTTTCTTCGAATGTTTGTTAAACGAGTTTAAATATAGGCAATATGTATAGCCTATTCAAATGATATAAACAATGCTGTAAATGATAAATGAAGGAAAATAAAGGAAGTTATCATGCAAACCAGTGGTTGTGTGGAGTATTTTAGAAAGGTTTAGAGGATTTAAGTTAATCTGTAAACATTATTTAATGTATGAAGTAAATAATAAGCTAGTAATATAGTAAAAATAAATAAACCCATTAGCTGGGTTAAATCAACCCATTATGCTGGGTTAAATAAACAACCCAATTTGCTGGGTAAATTTAACCCAAGATGTGTTCTGTCCTATATTTACCCAGCCCTTGGGTTAATAACAACCCAAATTGGGTTGTTTTTAACCCAGTGTTTTTTAGAGTGTAGAGTATTAGTAGACTGTTAGTTTAGGGTTAGAAGAATAAATTGACATGCATTTGCAAATTTACTTATAGAATGTCTAAAGTGGACTATCAAAATAATCGTTACCAAATTTACCTTTTAACTTTTAAAGATACTTTCAAATAATATACCACAGTTAAAATTGTAATCAATTACTTTGCTTTTGCTTTAGTATGTTGGGCAACACATCAAAATAAGCGTATATCTTTAAAGTATGACAAAACATTATTAAAACAATGATTTAAAAATGTGCTTTAAAGTCACATTTTAATTTGACGCTATTACAAAGTACGCTTTTTAAAAGACACTTCATGAAATCATACTCTTTGAAATCATAAGTACACTCATGTGGCTTTTATTTACTTGATTTATGTTATCTGCAAGTACAGTTTTCATCTTTTTCACACAGTTGATAATGTACATGCAAATAATGTAAAGTGTTACCAATAGCTTGGTTTCATGGAATATGTTATCAAATTCTAACATTGGAGCCACAGCAATGTACTAGTTAGTATAATCATGGTGGACTTAACACATGTGCACAACTCATTTGTTACTCCACCTACCTTCTCTTGGTTTCTGTGTAGATCTGGGCTGCTGGGTGGTCAGAACGGCAGTGCAGGAGTCGGCAAACCTGGTGCACGTGAAACACAGAGTGTAGCGGCAGTCGTCCGAGCAGATGAGACAGCAGCCATCCAGACAGAACTGACAGCACAGGTTACAGCAGCGGTCCACACAGGGCTCGTCCCGGTGACAGTTGTCCCCACAGCTTTCCCTGCACTCAGGACAAGGGCCGGACAATCCACAGCAGCTTTGTCCCATGTCTGCTTGAGTTAAACAGTCTCTGCTGATCACAGCAACCCTCTGACCAAAGAGAATCCCAGATTCCAGACACATAATAAGTGCATTTATGAGTGCGTCATTAGGGGACTGCGTGAAAACGCCAATTTGTCTGCTCATTTTAACTTTCCATGAGCTGAAGAAAGGGATGACAGGCTATTTGTTAACAGTGAGCTTATAAGCCTCAGGGTGGCCCGGGCCGCTCCTCTTTCTGTGCTGAGTCAATTATACAGTGTCCCGTGATTAGCAGCTCAACAGAGAAGAGTGTTGAGTCTGTCTCCCCTCAGGACGACTGTGGATTGGCTTGCAAAACAGTTGCTTGGGAACTCTGTTCTGTGTACTTGCGTAAATGCATTAGCTAAATGTCCGAATTTTAACAAATGTAGCATAATAACCCACAAGAGACGTCATATTTGAACCAGTCTATATGGGCCACTTTATCTTATAACAAGCAAGCCTTCGATAATGACGACTTGGGGGACATTGATTCATCTTAGGCACAGAACAATGTCAGGAAAATGTATAGGGCACAGGACGTTTTCTAGTCCCGACTGCACATTTTATGTCTATGTAAACTATGTTGAATCGTTGTTGTTTTAAGTTGGGGTTAATTACTTTTTTTGGTGTGTGAAATGATAACAATGAAACCTCGAATACTACAATTTTCTGTATTTGCCAAGGTTTAGAATGACCAGCTTTCTTAATACATTCATTAGGATTCTAAATTACTTAATCATTAAATTAATACACAATCATTACACACTTTTTTTTTTGCATTTCTTTAATATATTGAATATTTAGCTGCCACATTTTAAACAGAGCCATAGAGAATATTTTGACACTGAAAAGTAAGTAACTACCACATATAAAAGATGGTAAACAAATCATTTATCAAATGATGTGAGGCGACTTATGTTGCATTCAATTTCTATGTTTATTAGTTCATGCTTTCCTCTGAGAATCAAACCCTTGATGTTGACGTTGCTAGAATATCAGTGAGTCAGTTATTCTCATGTCAGCCCCACATCAGTAGATTCAGTTTTTTTTAAATCAAAGACATAAATGTATTTTGACACAATATAACTGTGGAACATCAAGATCAGAACTACCATTGTGAAAAAGAACACTTTTAGCATACTTTTAAAAAGAGTATGTAAATAATATACTTCAAAAGAATATACTTAAAAAATGTGAACTGAATGTCATGTTTTCAGACAATTAAATGAAAATGTATTATAGTTTAAGTTTATATTAAATGCAACTAATTGAACTTAAGAGTATGTTTTTGACGTACTTTAAAAGTACATTTACAATTACTTCTGTTGTATTTGAAATATGATTAAAGTGAAATGCTGAATAAATTTATGATAATTTCTATTGAAACATGCCGGCCCAAGGCATAAGCGAACTAAGTGGCTGCTTAGGGCTCCCCTGACCACCAGGGGGCCCCCAAGAGTACATGAAATGACAGCTTGATTTTGTTTATTTTTTAATTTATATATATATATATTCTTTGTCCTTTGATTAATAGACATCACAGCAGCTGGTTATTAGGTTGCTTTGGCTGCTATTTCTTTAAGAGCTGCCGCTGCTGAACGTGACGCGGATCTGACACGCATCATATTTTCTCATATACAATATTCTCATATTCATATTTTCTCATATACAACTCTTTTTACCTTTTCTGACCCACTTCAGGTCTTAAAGTCTCTATTAATGAGCTGACGAGGTGTATTAGATGAGTGAGACAGTACTGGGCTGCTCCAGGACAGTTTTGAAAACCATTTCAGAGACATGTTTTTAAATGTGACTCATATAAAATATATTACATGCATGCACAGTTTTAAGGCAGCTTTAATCGCCTTTTTGGTAACTTAATGACTTAAAGCAGCACTATGTAACTTTTTCTGTGTTCAAAATTTACAAAATGTATATAATGAGTGAGTACATCATGAATTCATCTTCCAAACCGCGTTTTTGTCTTATTCCGAATCACTACGGTACACTTATAATAAGTACTTATATTTGGACTATTGTAGTCTGGTCGGGTCGTCACCGCTGCGGTTTCACTAAGCACGCATAAATGTTGTTTTCTCAAAAACACAATCACGTACATACATGCTGCTCACATATTATTGTAGCACAGTTTGTCCTGATTACAGTGTTATTAAACTTTAGACATTCAAATGTTTGTAAGCAACTGAAAAAAGCACAAATGTCAGGGCATGTCAAAACTTTTCCAGGGCCCCAAAACACCCTTGGACACCAGAGGGTTAAACTGGAAGTAGCTGGTTTTAGCTGGTTGTTCCAGCTGGTCTCTCAGCCTGACCAGCTAAATAAGTGGCCAAAACCCCTCTAAAACAAGCCTGCTGACCAGCTAAAACCAGCTATCCAGCTTAGGTGTTTTTTTTTTTTTAGCAGGGTTGGCGCTTTCCATGTAAATCAGTGTGTATTTAACAAACTATAAATGTCTTTTTTGCTAGTACTTAATTGAAATGTTTATTTAAATGTCTGAAACCTAAAATAAACTTTATGTGGTTGAAAACACTGACCAGTTCTGATATAAAGCACTGAGCACTTCTGTCTCTGGCTCAGTGCCAGCAAAAGCGCAGTGCATCAAAGGGTTAAAATTGATTATAATATAATATTTTACTTAGCTAATTTTAGATTCAAGTTTGTGTCGTCTGTGTAAAACTTTCCTGGGTATACATTTTTTAATAATGTTTAAACTTCTGTTTCATAAACTTTTTTTTAAATACTGGCATGAAACTCTAGATGGCGCAGTCTGATAGGTCTAGCTCAATCTGACCTGGCGACATCATTGTCATGTGGCAGCTGATTGGTTCTCTCCTGTATTGGTAGCCAGTGAGCTTACTGCTCAATATTCAAATACCTGGCTTTTGTTTGCTGTAGCAGTTTGCAGCGCACTTCAGAAACCCTCCACCTTCCCCAGCTCCACCTGCTATGGGGTGATTCATGTATGCTATATTGGGGTTATTCACTCGTGTTATATGTGCAGCAGCAGTATTTCTTACACGCTCACAGCAGCATGTTGTGGATGTAGCAGCAGCATAGCAGATCTATTCCGCCAAGACCAAATACATTGACATTGTCATGTACAATACCATGCCAATCCCTCCGAGAGTTGTCATGACACAAATATACTTTTATGATTTGAAATACACTACAAGTGTACATTTAATACAATTAAGTGGCCTTCTTTTCCAGAAGAAGCAGTTTTCTAATGACATCTCATTCCAGTAGATTTTGGCTTTATTAAACCAAAGACGTGTATTTTGACAGAATATAACCATGAAACACTAAATCCAGACATACACTCTTAAAGGTGCTTCACGATGCCATAGAAGAACCTTTTTGTCTAAATGGTTCCATAAAGAACCTTTAGCATCTGAAGAACCTTTCTGTTTCACAAAAGGTTCTTTGTGGCGAAATAAGGTTCTTCAGATTACAAAAACGCAAGAAAGAGATGGTTCTTTAAAGAACCTTTGACTGAATGGTTCTTTGTGGAACCAAAAATGGTTCTTCTATGGCATCGCTTGAAGAACCTTTTGAAGCACCTTTATTTTTAAGAGTGTAGACCCTTAAAAACCCTATTTAAACTGCCAAGTTTCGTCCAGTGAGGACATACACCATAACCAATAGCATTTTGGCATCAGTGACCCCAAGATCAAGACTCCAGCTCAGGTGATAAGAGTTTGAGTGGAGTGCTGACATAGTCACTTTTTCAGTGGTCTCCTTTGTTTAGCTGCTTTGATATTTGTAACTGCAGTGATACTTTGAATCAATGATGGCGAGATAAATAAAATTGAGAGAATCTGGAAATGTCACGACGCTCATTTAAAAGCCTTTTAATCTTTAAAATTGTGTGGAAAATTAGATATTCATCATGAAAAGCTAGAGGTGACCGTTCCCACACACCTCAGTCTGAGACACACATACACAAACAGCCTTTCCACACAGTTCACAAATCAACACACAAGAACATGACAAGTGAATCACTATAAAGCCGAAGTGACCTTGACTTCCCCGGTAGCACAGTGCGAGCAGTAAAAGCATGTAGTATGCTACTGTGGGCCCTCGGGCTTCCATTAGTGAATGACATGACACATCTGTGAGATACGAGGGCATGCAGGAGATGATGGAGGCCAGCTGACAGGTCTCAGCATAGCAGTCTCACATTTGCAGTGTACTCACCTGTACAAATGCCTGTGCATCACATTCACATGGGAATAAATCACAGTTCTGTCTCAAAATCTTATTTATGCTGTAGGGAACTGCACCCAGTGGTGACTCCCGTTTATCCAGCTCTCTCACAATGTTACACTGTGTCTACACAGGCAGCGGTGCGCCAAGGGGCGGATCTCTGATTTCATGACTACATACATTACAGCATGTTAAAAAAATACTAAATGTCAACACACTGTTGCTTCCAAATGTAATATAGCAGTGTGTTCTTTGTTATTTCACTCAAGCTCCTGTATTAGCTATTAACATAACTTTGGATGTACACTCTTTACTGCATGTTGAGGGCAGGGAAATTCTTCAGGCAATTTTTTTTTTTTTGAAGCCACAGAGAAAAGTTTTCGCCCTTGGATTAGTTCCTGCTATTGGTAAATGCTTTGGATAAAGGTGTCTGCCTAATGAACATCTAAATGGTTCAGTGATCAGATCACCAAACGTTATAGACCCCTGTGTTTAGTGCCGTCTATTTGTGATCAGATCATCCGAGATGGATGTTAATACTCAGAGACCAAGTGACTACCAATGGAAGCACAGAAAGAAAAAAATATTTGAAAGAATATAGTTAAGTGCAAACTGAATGTAATGTTTTTGGACATTTAATCGCAATAAATAATTTAAATTTAAATTAGGCAGTTAGTTGAACTTAACAGTAACTAAAGTATACTTTAATGTCATTTCTAATGAACCTTGTATGTCAGGTATTTAAATGTTTGTTTTTACACATTTCTAATGATGAAGTTGAAATGTAGTAGATTTAAATGTGTTTTAATTTAAATGTAATAACATAAAATACTATGAAAACCTAATGGTTTAAATGCATTTTAAAGTATAACTTTTAATTTGACATTATTACAAAATTGTACTTAAGTCTGTTAAGTAACAGTTATGAAAGTGTACTTTTTTTCAGTACACTTAAGTGACCTTTTATTAATTAAGTGCACTTGTTTTTCACAAGGGATGCCACCTGATACAACTGGATAATGCTGCAGCATAGCTTTCAGCCAATATATAATACAATCGCTGCTACTTCATTTATTTATAGATAGAAACATTTACAGTATATGTACCGATGATATCTGTGCAGGTCAGGTTTGATATGCTGATATATATATAAGACAGATAGGGAAAATAAAGTTCCCGGCAGTGTGTCAGAAATAGAAGCCAGGCTTCCATCAACTGCAGATGTGACACATTACTTTGGACACTTTCAGTGTAGACTGCTTCATTGATTATAATGGAATTAATTTAGTTTTGATGTGTCACACCACTTACTTTTGGTGTAGACATGGTATTACACTCTCTGCAGTCTTCTAGTGAAACATGGTAACTTAGACAATCAGGTCACTGATGGCCATTGATCAAACAGAGTCCAAAGGTTTTATTGTTGTGGTAATGTTGTGAAACTATCTAAATAAATTAAGGAGTGGACCTGTGTGTCTCAGCGCAGCTATGCTAATGTTGTATTGTCTGGAGCTGAAATGTATTTAAGGATAATCAATCATGAGATACAGGTGTGATTAAAGTTATGTAATGCACTCTTTTCGCTCCGCCCTGCTCCACCTCTGAGGAGTGAATGTGTTTCTGCGCTGCACTTCTCCAGCCGTTCCCTTTCTCAGACATAAAAACAGAGGAGACACAGAGCGTGAAACGGGAGAGAGAGAGGGAGAAGAGGGGTAACTCACAATTTATTTCAGCTCTCCATTGTGATTGAGATGAGATTAAAGATGCTGTTTCGGTGTTCACAATTACCGTGGCATCTCACAGTCCTCAGCCATACCATCAGTTGACTTCAAAAGTGGAGTGTCCAGATTTCTTAAAGTCTGGCATAGAATAAACAATTTTTGACATCTACACTCTCAAAAGTTTGCACACACTTATGCTGAATTGACTGTTCTCATGATCTTATGATTAGCTTGGAAATTAGCTTCGTAGACAGAAACAAAATGTGAATGTATACATTTATTTGCAAAACTAATTTTTGTAAAGGTCATGTAGGTTTAGTAGCCCATCTGGTAGCAAAAAGCATCTTTCTTCAGACATGCCTGCATGTTAAGTAATTCATGCAGATAATTTGGCTAAAAATACATAATTGTGTTATTTTGTAGTTTAGACTACTTGAGTAGAATTACTTAAAAGTTTGAAAATTATAATTATTAAAGCATGAGTAGGTTTGTCCAAGTATTTGAATGGATGTGTACCATTAATTCCATGAATGTGATTAATGGAAAATTAACATTAATTTCCCCTCATTTGCTTTTCACTTGCTACCGATCGATTTCTCTGTGCAAAAAGTTAGTGTGGTTATTGTTGTGAGGACCAGATAGATTTGAACCAAATTGGCTTGCAGAAAGACGTACTAGAATGAAAGTATGATCAAATCAACTTGCAGCAGCAAATAAACAGCTTTCTCCTTGCAATGTCAAAAATGAAACCAGAGACAGTGACTAGAAGGACACTGAGGACAAGTTCTAGCAAGAGTCTAACAGCTAAAACTGGGGCATGTTCATATTTTTAGTTTTTTTGTCGGGACATCGAGACACACCTCATGAAATCATGTCTGTCTGGACATCTGCTCACCCTATTCAAATCACACACAGCTGGCATTCATGTTCATGTAAACAATAACATCACATCAATAGATTTCTGTTGCTTTCTCCGGCTAGTCTGTCATTTCCCATTCAGGATGCATACATTGTGCTCAGGTTATGAGTGAAAGTTTATATCATAAAAAAAAGTGTGTGCAGTAGGATGACAACGAGAGGTGAAATATAGCAGAGAGTTCTGTGTAACAAGCCGCTCCAGCATTTCATTTGGATTGGCAACAAGCTGTCAATATGCTCATATTTTACCCCACTGTTCTCTCAGGCTGTGCTCCAGAACTCAATCTCTTTCCATCACATCTGTCAAAAGAGCAAAAAGTGGGAGGTAACTGGTGGTTGGGGGTTGAAAGTGTGTGTGTTTGCATTTTATGGCATGAGGGTCCTATAAAAATGGTGGTGTTTTAAGTACTTTCAACCTAATAGTGCACACTCACTAAAATAGATATGAAAGTAGGAGTAGATAAAAAAAACATTTTTATTTTGAAGAATATTATATGGCAGTGAAGTCTGTCAAGAAGAGACCCCTCCACTATTGCCCCCTGCATTCAAAATGTATCATGGTATATAGAAAAGCACTCTGTATAATTTAACGTATTTTAATTTAAAATACAAATTGACTCCCCCCAAAATTTCAAAATTGTGCTATCATTTACTCACCCTCATGAAGTATGACAGAATTTACAGGTGATCTATACCTTTATAATACATAAGGCCTTCAAAAACCTACAACATAAAAAGAGCAAGCTACTTCAAAGCAGGAACAAAATAATTGTCTGTTGGTTAGAACATGTCTTAAAGCATTTAGTAATTTAATTGTTCTGGTATGACCGTTTGAATCAAAGCTCAGCCAAAAATGTTGGTGTGAAAGCCACACCTGAACAGCTGTACTGTATAATATCAACCTCATACACTCAAATTCTGTGCAAAGCCATGCTCATATTTTAAGTAGTCATATTCACAAATCACTTGATTCCCAGAGCAATTTGCATATCACTCAAATAGATCATTGGGTTACACGGTATCATCAGTCACACTATTTACTCCTTAGCTCCTACACTGGATGATTACATGTCAAGGCTTTATTTACTGAATTAAACTCTTCTTCAATACATTTAAAGTGGTTTTGATACATCAGGGACCTAACACTGTATTACTAAATGAGCAAACTGCATATCAGAGCAGTTATGACTGATTTCAAATAGTGGTGTACCTTATGGTTATATTATCGGCCCCATACAGTTTTCACCTGGATCTGTTAAACTGTTAAATCAAATGTAGCTGACATCACTACAATTACAGTATGCAAAACACTGACAGAACATCATAAAGCAATGAAGCAGCTGTCCTGATATATTCCCCCTAAAGAGTACATTGGGGAGTTCAGCAGACTCACATTATTATTGATGTAAAAAAAGAGCAGTGGGCATTGTTCGCTGCTTTGTATTCTGCATGGCAACTTGCTCAGATCATCTGACATAAAGGTCATTCTGTTGCAACCTTGCATCTTCTCTCTGAGTGTTATTATGTTACAGAAACTGGAAAGATGGGAATAACAGGAATATAGCCTGGAGTACAAGACTGCTCCAAAAATTCCATATCTCCTATATCTTTCTGTTAGAGTTCTCGCAGTGTATCTTAAAAATGCTAACCACAAATAGTTTTGTAGATATGTGTAGCGATTATACAGTGTCAGTGTTACTCCACTCTTTTTGTCTTGTGTATCCCCACAGCATCATTATATGACGCTAGACATAATTTAGCATTTTTAACCTAAAAACAATTGATACATTGGAAACTCACTAACTCACTAAAAAATTTTTTGATATCGGTCTGATTGGCTAAAACATTTGTTGCTATGAGGAAAGATAGTTGTTTTATTGTGGGAACATGTGCCAACAATGCCATCATCATTAGCTATTATGCATTTATATACTCTGATGATTGAGAATAGTACACGAGCAAGAATGTCCAATAAACTTGTATTAGTGGGTAACAATCTTAAAAGAATAGTTTAACCAAAAACAAATATCTGATGAAAATGTACTCACCCTCAGGCCATCCAAAATGTAGATGAGTTTGTTTCTTTATTGAAACAGATTTGGTGAATTTAGTATTACATCACTTGCTCACCAGTGGATTCTCTGCAGTGGATGGGTGCCATCAGAATGAGAGTCCAAACAGCTGATAAAAACATCACAATAATCCACAAGTAATCCATATTACTCCAGTCCATCAATTAACATCTTGTGAAGCTGCGTGTTTTTAATGAACAAATCCACCAAGACATTTTGATTTAATCTGTCGGTTCTGGCCAAAATATTGAGTATATTATCAATAAAAACACTTCCTACAGTGAAACAGTCCATCCCCTGCTGTCCTCTCACATTAAAATCCACTGACATATTTGTTTAGAACCGATAAGGACTTGTATTTTAGCTTGAAGTCATGGTGTGAAGTTAAAAACCTCTTAATGATGAATCTGAGCTTTTCGCTTCAAAAGAAGTTAATTGATGGACTGGAGTCGTGTGAATTACTTGATTATTTATAGTGATATTTTTATCAGCTGTTTGGACTCTCATTCTGACGGCACCCAATTAGCAAGTGATGTAATGCTAAATTTCTCCAAATCTGTGCCAATTAAGAAACAAACTCATCTACATCTAGGATGGCTTTAATTTTTTTCTTCTTTTTTTAAAAGAAAATATTAATTTTTGGGGGAACAACTCCAGAATCATATAATGCACTTACATTTCTGAGTAAAACTATATTCAGTGTAAAAAAATGTTGGGTGGGACTTGATTTTTTCCATTTGAAAACTGAATTGAATGTAAAAAGTGAATATTATCAGAATGTTGCCAGGTGCTTTTAGAGGAAGAGTTAAAAATTAAGAGGGATGCATGACATCAAATGTAAAGGAAAGTTGTTCATATTGTCTAAAAATCTGCTCACATAGAAAGCGAATGACTTCTGATAATTTTTTTTTGCTGGAAATCGTTGCCAGCATGGACAGACCCTTGGAGTAACCTGAGGTTAAGTGCCGTGCTCAGGGGCACCATGGTGTTAATCCAAACCCTTAATGTGTTTTGAACCTGCAGCCCTTTTGGTTACAAGCCAAGGTTTTAGGACACAAGACATCCATTAATAAAGGAATACAAGACAGGCTGTCACTTATCTGTGAGGCTTTATGCATTTGATCAATAGTCTAGATGACAATACAACATTTTCACTTTGAGTGCATACTGATCATCAACCTTTGTCAACATATTTAGCTCAACCCTCTATTCATCATGAGCATCTCTGTATGTCTGATGCTTGAATTTCTGAACTTTTATTTGTCATCCGTTTGTACCTCCCGGTCTTCTTCACTCTGTGTGCAAATAAGGATCTCAAAAGCAGACTAAAATTATGCCTCTCTGTCAGCTGCCTGGCTCTCCAAAGTCTCCAGCCCGAGCTCCAGTTACGTCGGCAATCAACAGACCCCCTGGCCTCATCCATCAAACGGGAGAATGCGCGGTTAGAGGGGGATTTACAGCACTTGCACAGGAAGTGCAGAATCACTCTTGATTTATGCTCTAAGACTGAGAGTTGCAAGGCGAGTGTTTCTTTCTGCCATCTGAGATATGAAATGGATCAGCCTGGTGGATGGAAGATGTTAACCATACTGTGGGTGTCTGTCTGTCTATTTCGGGACAGACAGACAGACAGACAGATCATTTCACATAAAAATTATACAGATTAGTATGATAATTTTGTTTGCATTATGGCCAATAACTAATAAATGGCCGATATTAAATAAACTAAAAACAAAAACCTTAAATACATTTTTAAATCTCACAAGTGAATTCAATAATGCATATTAAGTAAAATGGATATCAATTTTGAGATTTGATGAAGATTACATTTAAGAGTGCTATAAAATGATTTTACACTTAGAATTTACACTTAGATTGAGTTCTTAGTGTTAGATGACAGCAAAAGTTGTCTAAATGTAAAAATAAGGGACTAGAGAATGTACAATTAAATATACAATATCGTATAATACTAATTATATAAAAACTAATATTGGCTTATATTAACTGATAACTGGCATGGTACAAATGTAAAGTGAATCCCTCAACATGTTCATAGTCTAGGCCTGTTCATTATGAAAATTTTATCCAATATTTATATGCTATTTGTCTGTTCAGACCAGTGTGTGATATAGCAGATGGGCTGAATGAAAATGAAAATTCACTTCAAGCAGAAATACTGTACAGTGGTATGCAAAGGCAGAACTGTGCAACTCAGTGTTGTTATTGTTAACTAAAACTGAAAATAGTTTTCGTTATTTTAAATAAAGCTGAAATAGCTTGTCAAAATGTCAGATTACCTCATGTCTCATTCACCGGTGAGAAAACATTACAGTACAAAGTGCATAATATTACAATAATAACGCTTTTCACTCTCTCTCAGTCTGTAACAGATTAATGGAATATGCTGATGACGTATCACGTCTGCACGAACAGAGTGTTCAGAGGTATGCATCCCTCGGACCAAGGGATATGATTGGACGAACCAGCATAACAAAAAAATCCCAAAATCCAAACCAAATCGCCTACCCTGCCTTTAAATTGCAGTTACTAAAACTAAAATAAAAAAATATATAAATTGAACCTAAATAAAAATATAAAAAAATGAATAAAAATGACAAAAGACAATAACAAAATTATTCAAACCTATACTCAAATTAAAATGAAAACCGAATGTCTAAAAATAAGAGCTAATTTTGAGCACATGACAAAAAGTTCAAATCTTATTGGTCAGCCAGTTTTACGCACAGTGTAAACACCTCCAAGTAAAAATAAAAAATAAAAATCATAACTGAACAGACAAATTAACAGCCATTCATAAAATGTTTATTGCACCAAACATTTGTTATGGTGTGAACATATGATCTTATTTACACCTAAATCGGAACAGTAGAATTGGACGTCAAGCTGCATGTATTTACACACCTCCTAAAAAAATAAACCCTTTCTCCTTTGAATGTCTGCTAATAATAAATGCACATGACGACACCGCACATATGTGTATTTTTGCACCAGTGCTCCATAACATTTCTTTGAACATTCATTGACAATGAATGTTTACCTCACAAGTTAAGTCTGTGGAAGCTGTCAAGACTGTGAGCCTAATAATGTACAATTACTCATATGTGCTGATTTTATTAGTACATTATTTAATGTGCATTTAAATTACTCTGCCTTGTGTTATATTATCCTGGCATTAAGCTGGGTTCGCCATATACACAACACACATGCAGTGCAATAGTCTTAAAAAATCACACACACGAGAATGAAACAATGATAAACACAAATTACATGAATTCGTTAACACCCCTAGACATGTTTATTACCAAGTGACAATGCTTTCATTTTGACAGTTGCAGAGGTATATAAATGTTATTGGGACTTGTGACTTTTGATATTGTAGAAGAGCTCTTTATCTTGCCAGATGAATATTTGTGTCAGCCTTGGTGTGAATAGACCTTTCGGGTGTAATTTGTCTCACACTTTCATCTCATATTTGGTGTGAATAGGCCTTGAAGAAATAGTAAAAAAAAAAAAATTGTTGCTGAAAATGTACTCACCCTTATACCAGCCAAGATGTAGATGAGTTTGTTTCTTCATCAGAACAGCATTACATCAATTACATTACTTGCATCACAAATAGCTCACCAATGGGTCCTCTGCAGTGAATGGATGCCTTCAGATGATAGTCCAAACAGATGATAAAAACATCACAATAATCCACATTCTGACGACACCCATTCACTGCAGAAGATCCATTGGTGAGCAAGTAATGTAATGGTGAATTTCTTGAAACCTGTTCACATTAAAAACAAACTTGGATCCACTTTATATTAAGTGGCCTTAACAACATTTCAATTAATACTTACATTTCAATTAATCATTTGGTACAATGCATTTATTGTGTACATACATGTTTTTACATTGTACATATATTTTAAAAATACCTGCATGTAATTACATCTGTAATTAATTTCTGTAATTACATTTATAATTACACTGTTGACCCATCCCTTACACCTTAACCCACCCTTAAACCTACCCATACCACCAAACCTGTCCCTAACCTTACCCGTATCCCACCTCAATAGCAGCAAAAGTCTTTTGCAATACAATATGAACACAATAAGTACATTGTACTTATTTTTTGATGTACATGCATAGTAGTTAAGGCCACTTAATATAAAGTGGGACCACAAACTTATCTGCATCTTGGATGGCCTGATGGTGAACACATTTTTAGCAAATTTTCATTTTTGGGTTTACCATTTCTTTTCAGTCAAGGTTCGTCAGTAAATTTTTGCAGGTGCATGGTAATTTATGTTGGTCTAAGCTGGTCTTTTCAGCAGGGCAGATACAAAAATAACTTTAGCATGAAATATTGAGATTCTTGATA
This sequence comes from Sinocyclocheilus grahami, assembly GCF_001515645.1. Classification (NCBI taxonomy): domain Eukaryota; kingdom Metazoa; phylum Chordata; class Actinopteri; order Cypriniformes; family Cyprinidae; genus Sinocyclocheilus; species Sinocyclocheilus grahami. The sequence goes on along the minus strand of NW_015505443.1, from coordinate 1,770,780 downwards.
CTTACAGAAGTGTAAGGAGACTGTCAGGAGAAAAGCGTATATATACTAAAACCGAGAACAGGCTGGTAAAATTATTGAAGTAGAAAACTAACAAGCTGGCAAAGAACCCCAGGCTAGCCTCTTTAAACACCTCCCGGGTGCCACAATTTCATATTTGTGCATGTAATTCATCTTTACTTTGGACCTCAGTGAGATCTTTCAGGCAAACAGCCACATGAGCAGGATTATATTGTCAAGGTCTAGTTTTTGACATAACACTGAGTCATAACGCTGAAGTTATACTGTAAAATGGCATGTGTGTAACTGAATAGTGCTGCGTAGGAACAATCACACTCAGCCTGCTGAGTAAATGACTGCGTCTTTTTTTTCACAAGATGATGTGTTAGTGCTTCAGACCCGCTCATATCTCTGCATATTTTGCTCATTAAACACTAGTTAATTTCAGCTATGACATAATCAACTCGGAGAGGCTCAAACACGCACTTGAAAAATCTCCTGGGGCAGATGAAAAGAAAATGATTGCCATAAGGTCCTTTCACTGGAAATACAATACAAACGAAAAACGGCTGTTTACAAGATAGACACTTGTCAAGAAACAAATACAGACAAGGTTTGTTCTTTCAGGTTGCAGCTCTATACATTTCAAAAAAGCTGTCTTTATATTTCTCCCCTGACATATTTATTTGAAAATAAACCTATTGATTAAAGCCGCCATACTATAAAGCCTCCATATTATATTTTTAAAGCTACACATTAAATTTTTGCAATCATTGGGCCGTTTATATGTAGCAATTCCTTTAATCATCCTGGTCTGGTCTTTTATTTTGAAGTTTTGTCATGTCTAGCTTTGAGTCAACAATTCATTGTTGTTGTCTGGTCCCTCTCTTGATTGTTTGTAGGTGTTTAGTCACTTGTTCTTGTGTTTTATGCTGCCTTCACACACAGTCAGAATTATCGTAAATACAAGTTTCCTGATCAGAAATTGGACATGAACAGCCTCTCAAGTCGTATTTACTACTGAGATAATTTACCCAAGTTTCCGACTTTAAACATGGTGGAGGGTGCAGTGATTGCTGCTGTCAATGCTATTTTTCATTAAAGTAGCGCATATTTATATATATGAACAATCAGGATACTGTATGTTTTATAAACAGTGAAATAAGTATGTATTTGACCAAAATTTCAGAATCGTCAGCAAGCTGACTATCTAGTACGGTGAATGTTTATATGGTTGTCAACCAATGGGATGCTAAAGCACTTGAATGCAACAAGCTCGTAATCACAACAGGAAACATGAAATTTCCAATAGCACTGAAGGCAGCATTATACATTAATATTTGTTTTGTTTATTGCAACTTTTCGTGTTAGAATAGCTATATTCATTTTGTCAGTGCTCTGTCACTGTAGATTGTGTCCGAAACGAAGAAAGCTGCCTTGTTGCTCAACCAGTCAAGAGTTTTTTTTTTTTTTGTATTTAGACGTCTACTTAAGTTTGGATTCCAAAACTTTTTTAATGCTATGACCCACCTATAAATCATTAAGTAAGAGCAGATGACTGAATTGAAGTATGCATTGACATGGACCTAACAGTTCAGTTATATGTTCAATTCGGTGAGTTCATTCAATGAAGGATTCATCAAACCTCAAATCAGTTTTTTAATGATATTAAGAGAACAGATTTGCATGAATCATAAGTTCATAAATCAAAGGTTGTGCTATATGTCTGTTTTTGGACATTTAATTTACTCCATTCAACTGCTTCGTCAGACACCATTTTTATTTTTTCAGTCGACCAGTGAATCATATTCAAGTTTATTTGTATAGCGCTTTTCACAGTACAAATCGTTGCAAAGCAACTTTACAGAAAATTAAGTTAATAAATATCAACTATCATAGGCAGCAAAGGATATATCCAGTGGGTCATCCCTAAAAATGAAGTGTTCTTAATTTTATTGAGTGTGTACTTCAAATCTTAAAAGTATATAAAAAATTACAGATAATGTAATATTAAGAAAATAAAAGTCTATTTAAATGTACACTTTCATGACTGATTCTAAAGTACACTTTTAAAAAGTGCAATTTTGTGATAATGTCAAATGAAGTTTTATTTTAAAGTACATATTAAATCATAATGCTTTAATCTTTTTTCATGTTTTAAAGAAGTACATTTATTTTGATTGATTAACTAACATACTTAAGCACAAGTAAAGTACTTGATTGTAATTTTAACCTTAGAGTGGTTTTCAGTATCAAAGTTAATATATTTTTCAAATATTTCAACTTCATCGTTGCAAATGTGCAATTACAAATATATTTAAATGCATGACTTAAAAGGTTCATTAGAAATTACATTAATGAATGTTTTAGTTTTACTGTAAATGCTTTTCAGTACAATCAGTACATTTGAACCATATTTCAAAGACAATTGAAGTACTTATAAAATGACATATAAGTCCTACTTATGTGGGTCAAAAAGCACTCTATTAATTGCATTTAATAAAAATTTAAACTATAATACATTTTAATTACTTGCAATTAACATGCACTTACATGTCTGAAAAATTAACATTCAGTTCACACTTAAGTACACATTACTTATCTTTATATAATCTCACTGTCTCTTTGCTCTTGTCTGTGTTACCCTTTTCAAATTCACATCACATTTTATGATCACGATGGGAACAAAATGAGCTCAAGGGAGGCAAAAGAGACGCTGCTACCCTCTGAACCCTTTTCCGCTGGTGTCCATGTCGAAAAGTGTTGAATTAGTTGTGACAGGGTGCAAGATGACAGTCTCCCCCGAAGACAAAACTAACTACTCAATCTTATGTTCTTCATAATATTTGCTTTATTTTTGTACTAATTATTTTCTCATTGTAACTTGTTTGAAAAGGCGCTGCCTTTGTTGCCTCCCCTGAGAAAACACTGTTATTGATACTGCATCATTACTTGCCTCAATAATATGCAGACGGCTTAATGGTATGGAGGATGTGACACAAGCATCATTAGCAAGACCACACCAACGCAATCACACATTCTCCATTCACAACATCGTCCAACCAACTCAGTGGGAAGATCAAGTCTCTTTTGACAACAAACATGATGTGTTCACATTTAAAAAAGGCAATTAAATAGACGTTATTATGTCAGCCCTCCCATTACTCTTTTTCCCTCGAACCGATTCAAAGGAATCTTCAAAACTCAAATAAGAAGCCCACCTTCAGGCTGATCTTCTGAGGCTCAGTTCTCTTTGCTGTTTTATTCAGTGAACTAAGAGGAAAAGACACGAGAGAAGAGAAAAATCTCAGCTTCAGTCCCTGGAGGCCTATAAAACTCCAACGAGTCAAATCCATAAATAGGGTCAAAAGCTCTTACAACTTACCCTTTAAAGTTATCATTCTTACACCAGCAAAACAACACCAGACATCTCGAGAGATAAATGGTCCATGTTAAATGATCTAGTAAATGTGGCTAATGTGTTTTAGCACTTCTTCAGTGGCGTGATCCTGACCTGCTTCTTTGGCTGCCGAATACTCGTACTCAAGCTCTGTGTACACTGTACTATTTTGGCAATTTTTTGAAAGATAGAGAGATATTCAGGCCAAAATCATGATGATAAAATATGTAGTCAATACAATATTTAGTCATGTCATGTTAATTATTTAGTCAGTTTTACTGATTAGATTTGATTAGTCTTTAAATTTACTTTAGCCAATGTTACTCATTTTAATTGATGAGAAATCATAGCAAATATGATTTTATTTTTGTAAATTTAAATATGTGTCAGCATTTAACGCAAACGTGAAAACTGTTGCCGTGAAAACCTGAGCTCAGGGAATATTATTTCCAGTGTTTTTTATTGTTAAATAAAACTAAAACTATTAGAATGTGTCTTAAGTAACTGAAATAAAACCGAATTAAAATATAAATATTGAATGCAAAACGTAAATTAATTAATTAAAAGAATAAATGTTATTTATTTATTTATTTTTTACATGAAAATGACTAGAGTTGGGGTACTTGGACTGCAAATATGAATGATTTTGGACTCGGCACTCGAGTTTGACACTGACTCTGACATTTTGGACTTTTTTTCAAGTACAGTAAAATTCATGTCTAGCATTAAAGATAAATAATAATAATAATAAATTAAGATAGCAAAGACATTAATACATTTCTCCATTCAAACTGCAGTTAAGGACTTGGATTTGACTTGGACTCGACAAGGTTGTACTGAATTACTAAAATGATCACAACTAAAACTTAAATAAAAAGAAATTAAAACTAAATAGAAATATAAAAAAATAGCTAATAAAGATGACAAAAACACATAACAAATAGCTCAAATGAAAAGAAAATGAAAATGACTAAAGTTAAAATGAACACTGAAAACGCAAAAATAAAGCCAATTCAAAATATTAATAAGTACTGTACTAGTATATAAATAATGCTAAAATAACACTTATTATTACAATGAGTACACTATTGTAATACAGTATTGTGAATAGTTCATAATTCATTATCCAAATTGTAGTCTGTTTAAAGGTAAGAGTGTACTCACAACGTGACTTATACATTCTAACTACAATGTAAGGTGGTTGAAGTTCACTGTACATTTGCATCATTTTATGCAGATGCAATTTGTAAATAATGTTTATATTGTATTTATATATTCGACGTCTTCAACGTCACTCAGCCTGTCTTGGCATTCACCCATGATATCACTGGGGTCATATCATACAGTCTGACAAGCAACAATTACAGGACTGAAAACACAATGTACCTGATTGAACACACACACACACACCTATTTGCTTCATCAGGATGCCAGCAAGAGACCAAAAACAGTTGCACTTCGACTACATGTTTTAAGCGATTTCATTAGCCATGCTGCTAATTATGTGTTCTGCTAATCAGGGACATAAAAGAGCAGAGCCTCTCCACTTCATTAAGCCAAGAACACAATGTTCTTCTGATTGCTACTCCCTGAGTACAAAGTGCATTAACACCTTTGGACAGGACCTGCAAAAGCGAGCTTGCTCTGTCTTTACAATGTATTGCATCAAAGTGGTAACTTGCGGTCCGCGACGTCTACTGGATATGCATGTGATGCCGAATAAATGTCTCATTAGGAGCCTTTTGAAGTATCTAAAATATCAAGAGGGGAAAAAAAGAACAACAGAGAAACGGTATATGACGTTACCCACAATGCCCAGAGTCAAATGTATGTTGTTTGTAAGCCAGTCGCCATTGGTTTGTGGAGGCTATAAATCTTTCGATTTACCTGCTCGTGTTTTCTCAGATGATGGCTTCCCTCAGGTCTCTGACGCCGGCTGCAGACAGCATAATACAGCAGCTCCAGCCTGGAGCTTTTAATTAACACAGAGATTGCTAGAACTAGCTTCACCATGGGAACTAACATTACATTAAATTGAACCAGGTATTGATTGTTTGTACTTGTGCTGCTGCTTCAGTTTTGAAAATTTTAGTAGCTAGCATGTGGTAGGATGGAGTTTAGTGATTTTTGCTCAAATGTGAGAACCTTTCCTCAGAACTAATGCTACGAGATAGAAAATAGAACTTCACTTGATAAAACTGAATCAAACAAGACCAGCTAAATAAATACAAAAGCACTTTTTCAAAATCGTGTTTTACGGCATCTTGAGTGTATTACAGACACAAAGGCTGTTTCAAAACAGTAGGTAGCAAAACGATGGCGCCTTGTACCTCAGTTTGGCATTTTTAAAGCTGCTGTGTGTAATTTTAATTTGCAGAGACAACTGCAAATACTGTAAGCCATTCTTTCTTTCTTTGTTGGAGAAGCCAAAAGAGCGGTATATGTACTTGACAAATGGTGCATGTTTGGAGTGGGATACCCTGTTTTTCTGAGCTATGCATATCAAAGCTTAACAGAATAATACTGCAGTAATAATGTCTTAAAATCTATAAGGTCCTCATTCAGTAGTTCCATTTAAAGCTTAATTAAAACATTATAGTCTGATGTATTTTCCTGTGAACCCCGAGTGAGCAAGCTGTGAAAAGGAATGAGAAACTCCATAAAGTGAACATAGGATTAATGTTAGTTCGCCAAGATTAGTACGAATCATATATTAGTTTGGCATCATTCATGAAACATAAGCATATGCTTCTATGTATGGCACATTTTTATTTTTTTTTAAATAACCACTAGATAAAGTCAAGATACATTTTTGTTGTTGCTATAGACTACTTTGAAAAGAGTGATGTAGAAGTATTCACTGTGAAGCACTGCACATACTCTCACAAGCACATACTTGAGAGAAAACAGATTTCACATTAAAAAGTGTTTAAAAAAGTGTTTTAAAGCTTGTTGTTCTGCAGAACATCACATTTATATATGATATGAGAATAGCAAGGCATGTAGTTAGGGAGTACATGGTATTTAAGGAAAATATAACTATGCTTTTAAGAATTATATAATTTTTTTTTCAATCCTGGTCTGTTGGGTAAAACACCTCCAGACGGGATCGCTTCCCACTATCATAATTACTGTAGTTATCATGTTCTACACATCACAACTTTTGATTTTCCATCAAATGTAATCTAACTAAGTGGTTGAAATAAAATATTTGGACTTTATATTTAAAAATGACCTTTTTTTAGTGATCTTGCATCCTTGTGTTCTTGTACATAATCATTAACCGTCAAAGTTCAATTCCAATACTCAAGAACGCAAGTACAGAGGATGCATGAAAGTGCCCGGATGTGTTCTTGATATCGAGGATGCATCGAGTGTAGACTTGAGAGAATCAATCCATTAGAAATCCCAGAAGACATGTACGGTCGACGTATGGAAGCCTGTATGCTTTAAACTTCCCGTTTAAGAGTCCAGTTGCAAGCTCGCAAACACGTGACAGCTTATGAAAGTAAACATTTGTTTTGCATCATATTAACTTCCGAGTTCGTTCTTTCAATGTAGCCTGGCAAGACCGGTCTCCACGAGAACGCAAGTCAAAATACAATAGTAATTTATAGTAAATACTATAGTGTTTTTGAACCATACTATACTAAAGTACTTGAATTAATTTTTTGTGGTAATTCTATAGTTGCTGTGGTAATATAACAACTATAGTAATATAAACAAATTACTTTACCCAATACTGTACTAAGTTTTCTACAACTATAGGGTATATTATACTACAATACACTACAGTTTGCTGTAGTAAAAACTAAAGTATACTACAGTATTTATTACAGTAGTTTATTATCATTATTATCAGTTCACTATAGTTAATACTACAGTATGCTGTAGCATTCATTAAAATGTGTTGTAAATACTATAATATATACACTATATAATACAATTTAATACTATAGTATGGTTCAAAAACATTATAGTATTTACTATAGTATTTTTTAATGTGGGTTCTTTGGATTCTTGGAATTGACAAACACCTAATGTTTTTCAAATAGGGTGATTTTCAGCATGGTTCATTAATAAATATTCATATCTACTGTTATTTTAGGTTGTCTTTTTAATTTTAAGCTAAAACTGTTTGTACTCTGATTTTGCTGTAAACGTATAAAGAAAATTGCTTTGTCAGAGCGGTTGCATTTTACCCCACCTGTGGTATAAATGTAATTTTTGTTAAAAATGGAATAATATGAAAACTCTGGACATTTTTCATACTTGGTTTATAATTTATGTCATTGTCATGGAAAACTAGGATAATATTCTAGACACATTTAACTTTTGTTTCAAAGAAAAATGACACGATCCTCAAGGAGGCATTTCCCCCCACCCTAAATAGTTTGTAAAACCATTTTGATATAAATTGTTATATTCAAATCAATATTCAGTAGTTCCATTTAAAGCTTAATTAAAACATTATAGTCTGATGTATTTTCCTGTGAACCCCGAGTGAGCAAGCTGTGAAAAGGAATGAGAAACTCCATAAAGTGAACATAGGATTAATGTTAGTTCGCCAAGATTAGTACGAATCATATATTAGTTTGGCATCATTCATGAAACATAAGCATATGCTTCTATGTATGGCACATTTTTTTTTTTTTTAAATAACCACTAGATAAAGTCAAGATACATTTTTGTTGTTGCTATAGACTACTTTGAAAAGAGTGATGTAGAAGTATTCACTGTGAAGCACTGCACATACTCTCACAAGCACATACTTGAGAGAAAACAGATTTCACGTTAAAAAGTGTTTAAAAAAGTGTTTTAAAGCTTGTTGTTCTGCAGAACATCCCATTTATATATGATATGAGAATAGCAAGGCATGTAGTTAGGGAGTACATGGTATTTAAGGAAACTGTTTCAAAGAAAAATGACACGATCCTCAAGGAGGCATTTCCCCCCACCCTAAATAGTTTGTAAAACCATTTTGATATAAATTGTTATATTCAAATCAATACAATTTAGCATACATTTATGAATTTACATATCATTTCTGCTTGTCATAAATGAAGCATTGACACAAATGAGGATAATTTTCAGGGGAATTATTTTTGTAATTCCCATTGGTGACAGTGTTATTATTGCAGTGATATTTATATACTATTATAGTATATCTTGATATTTTGAATTACACTTCATTTTTATATTTCTTCATACATTTAGTTTAAGTATTAGTAGTTTTACTAACATTTTTTACAAACATTGAGTCATGTCAGTATTTCTGTAATTATACGATATATTTTGACTGTTGAGTATTGAGCAAAATGTCAAAGTCAGATTCTTTTGTCTAATACTGTTTTTCCCATTGACTTCAGTCGTGATGAAATCCTGATGGTTGCATTAGAGATTGAGTGACACACCGAAACTCGAATTCTCACAGAGGCCACGTTTGTGACAGAGCGCTCAGGTTCGTTTAATACCTGTTATCTGACCATGTCAAAAAAGCAAATCCAAAGCTGCTCTTTGAGCTGCAATCTCTCTAGCCAGAGCTACGCTAATTATACAGGGTTTAAAATAGCCATGACAGTTTGCTACATAATTTCAGGTCCTGCTGTGGTGCTTTCTTGAAAGGACTGCTAATGAGTTTTGAAATAATAAAATAAACACACGTACAGCGGACTCGAAAAGTGTTTGGGTACTTGAGACACATTTTAAAAGGCATCGATTTAAATGTAACTCAAAATTAAACCAAGGGGCATCTGCAAAGAAATTATGCTAGACCTTTTCCTCAGAACTAACTTTCTAAGGAGGTGTTTAAAGTCGTTTGACATCAACTTGCATGCTACAAAACTTGAAAGCAACATATAAAACAGGTGCATATTGACATTTCAGAAGAAAGCACAATGGCTTTCCCCTGTAATCAAATAAAACGGATTCTGAGTAGACTCTGAATGGAAAGCCTGATTTCCTTCAACAGGGTGCACATTTTGCTAAGCTACATGAGGCTCTAGCCTCTAATTTTCCACTGTTTATCTTGACAAGGGATACATAAAAAACTACAAGAGTTATAAAGGAGGCAGTGTTCTTTCTCCTTTCCATCTCCCACTGGATACCCACTTTCAGCATCAACAACCAAGAAGAGAGGAACTTCAAACGGCAACACTGCTGACAGCGGAGGCTCAGAGAGCTAGAGAGAGAGAGAGGATGATATAGCAGAGAACAGAAAACAGAGATCATGAAAAACAAATAACAACAACAGAAAAAAGTATATATTGGGTACCACTTTCTCTGGAAAATAGCTAAAGGTAATGCAATGACTCCCTTGAGGGCGTATCTGCAGTATCCTTCAGTGAACATGCTCGCCGACACTTTGCGCTTGGCAATATACCTGCAACTGACTCCAGTGAAATGAGGGAGAAATGATGGGGGAGGCTGGCATAGAGAGTAGTGAAAGTAATAAAATATAAATAAAGGGATATATGTGACATCATTACAGGGCTGTGTCTTCCTTTAGAGGCTAGAGCAGCATGATTGAATATGCTGTTGACTTCAGTTCCTACAGCGATTCCACAGCAGAACACAGAAACTAACAGTTGGCATTCATAACTTTTTAAATATACTCCTCAACAGTTCATTTGTTTTTTCAAGGTGTGTGTTTCTCTGGCTGGTATGGTAAAGGTCTTTGACTGTATACTGACACTTATTGGAATGTATGCAGCATCAAATAAAATCCAAAGTTATTGGTTACTGTTGCCACTGTAGAAATATATTGTTCAGTCATGAAACTCTATATGGCGTAGGCTGATAGGTCCTTTACATGCAGTCTGCTAGTCTGCTGGCACAAGCTGATTGGCCTCTGAAACCCTCCACATCCCCCAGCTCCACTGTCTCTTCATGCAGCAACAGCATATCTTACATGCTCACAACAGCGTGTCTGTGTATCTGGTTGTCATGATTAAAATACTAATAATAATTTATTCCCCAACTGAAATTGTTTGATAATAGCAGAGTAAGGGTGTAGGATTCAGCTGGTCATGTGATCTCCAAATGGCAGCCACCATGAGGGGGTGACACTCTTTATGAAAAAAAAACACCAACAGTCTTCTGATATGGTTGAAGAAGTCTTTATCTCAAGTTAGAGTATGTCATTTGAAACACTTGTCAAATATACTATTAATTAATAAAAAAAAAACTTTGTTTACTTTACCATATCGAAAATAAAACAGTATGAAACCTTTTATTTTATTTCCATAATCTAATTTATTCCCAAGCAAAACAGGTCATTCCACAAAGTGAGGCAGGACATGAGATTATCCACTGTGAAATGATTGGATAGTGAAACGCAGTTGTTACACACCAGAATGGAGTCAGGCTGTTGGGGAAAAAGTAAGGGGTTTGTGACGTCAACCAAAAAAGAAAGCCATTTCAGTGGCTTGGCAAGCTATTACATTTTGATAAAAGACTATAAAGACAGCCTTTTTATGTTTTCGTTGGAATGACATGCACCAATGAATCATGCACAATAAGATGAGGAATGTGCATAAGGAAAGTAAATAGGGTCCATTTTGATTTCATGCTGAGTTTAAGAACATTCCGGTACAGTTATGATGAAATAGCTAAACTATGCCAGCCAGTGTCATATTTATAGACCCGAGATTTCAGAGAGTGCCTTTGAAACTAAAGGTCTCCTTGCAACCATAACACAGAGAGACAGTTTTATCACCATACATTCAAACCCTCTTTGCTTTCTCGTATCTCTTTGTGAATAAGTTGCTTTTCCAGACGTTAGGCTGCTTGTGGGGTGACAATGTGCACCAGCACCGCCGATTGGGATCATTTGAAATTGCTGTTGTGGTTCATGTAAATCTCTGTGCATTGAATGTTTATTTATTCAAGGGGTTGACATGTGCTCTTTTTAGTTTTCCACATCTGTCTGAGTGCCCTCTTTGGGCAGATGCACAAGAACCCCTCTTGCTGTCTTACTGGTAATTTGCCTCCACTCTTTAGACATCAAACTATCAGATGCCCTTTCTAGGACCCTTTCCAGTTCTGAAAGCAAAATGCACACAACAAGCCTGATGCTCGCCACCATTTTACGCAACAAAACCGATGCTCTTCCAGTGTAGGCTTAACTAGTAAAATGCTAGGACCACCGTGGCAAGCCATGTTGTTTGAAAACATCATCAAGAATCAACTCCCCATGTTGATATGTACACAAGTTTGTGTGGAAATGAATTTCAGTGTCTTAATGTAATTTTTATCAGAATGACAGGAATCGCTTGGAGTCCTGGTGAAAGTTCGATTTCAAAGCTTGCATTCAGATCTGCCTTCATACCAAGACCACATTCAGATCAAATCCCCGCCCAACTTTTTTCCCCCTTCTTTTTTTAAAAGCTGTTTCACACAGATGTACATCACAAAACAGAAGAAAAACTTTCGAGTCTAGATGTTGCAGGTACACTGGTGAAAAAGGTATCTAGATTCTAGGTTTAATAAAGATTTGGGAATGAGTCCGCAGGGCAGAACTGGTCACTTTTGTTAGCTCAACTGAGAAGTAGAAATATGTATCTGGAACGATACATATTACATGGTCTGAGCTGCACTTGAGGATTTTTTTATCCCAGAGAGGCAGCATTTTTCATCTTTCAATCTGCTTGGCTTTAAAAGTGTTTCAGGGATGGGGCTGTGTCTGTGAAGGATGATTTCTCTCCAAGGGGAAATCAGATTTTCCCAGCTAGACATCCTGTTTAACAGCAGCTTAGCAAGAGTAATGCTGTGATATCATATAATTGTGTGCATGTATGTATGTGGGTGTGTGTGTGTGTGTACCAGTGGACATGTGGTGAAGACACTCTCAGGAGAAGAGGCTTATCAAAAGGAACGTATGTCAAATTAGGATAGTAGCCATGGTGGGAGGCAAACCACAGAGCCCCAGCTCTAATGAGCCTCCAATCCAGAGCATCACAAAAGCCTACGGGATCCTGTCGAGCACCAAACACTGCCAATCAGACTCAATGCGCAAGGCACCGTATTGTATCCCTAATTTCCCAGACTGAGCCAGTGTGCGATTTGAAGCCGAATGAAATTAAGCTATTCTGTTTCTGTTCGTTTCTATCTAGTGCGGAGGAGGAGTGGAAAAAATGCGATACGGTTTTTCTCGGGATGGAATGACAGTGCTACGGTTTGACAGGCGAAAGATTGAGACGAAGCCGAGAAATAGCATGTTGGCTAGCGGGTCATATTATGTGGCTTGATTTGTATTCTCGCTCTGCGGTTAATAGGCAGGTCCGATTGGCATTCCTGAAAGTTTGCTTGACATTGCGGTATAGAGCTGTCACTACATACAGGCTCATGGCTATGCATTTTCCTCTAGGCTTTAGTTCCATGGGAAATATTAAACAGGGAGAAGGGTCTGCCTCAGATTCAGAATGAAAAATGTGTTTCAGTGATAAACCGAAAGAGAGTCTGCATTGTTGATAAATGATCTTGCGCGCCGTTTCGAATATTTCTTTGTTTGAAGCACCTTATGCTGCATGTGTCACATAATCCCTTGTGATTAATGACTAGTGTGTGTGATCAGCTGAAGACTAGGCTAAACACAATGAGCACAATGTTGTGTGATGCACTATGACTACATTGAAACAAGCCACAATTAAATGAAAACATCCAACGAAAGTATGGAGTAGGGCTAGATGGTAGGACTGTATTCTATGCAGTGGCAGAAATGTGACAGCGTGGAAGAGATTTAGCTTTGGTTTGTGTGTGTGCATGTTTATGTGGTTTATAAGGACACAAATTTGTATAATAACATGGGTATGACAGGTATTACAACGAGAAAGTGATTTATGAGGACATTTTCAGTGTCCCCGTAATTCAAAAGGCTTATAAATAATTCAGAATGAGTTTTTTTGAAAATCTAAAAATGCAGAAAGTTTCCTGTGAGGGGTAGATTTAGGGGTAGGGTTGGTGTAGGGCAATAGAAAATACGGTTTGTATATTGTAAAAACCATTACGCCTATGGAGAGTCCCCATAAACCATAAAAACAAACCTGTGTGTGTGTGTGTGTGTGTGTGTGTATTCAGTGCTATTCAAGGAAAAACATCTGCGGGAAGCTATTTCAGCCAAACCAACTCCTATCTAAAAATACAGTAATTTCAAAAACACATATTTCAATATAACATATTTCAAATCAGCAGCAAAATCTTGCATGAACTGTCCTGTCACATCTGTCTGGAGTTTTGTTCATATTTCATGTTCCAAGTTAAAGTACTGTCTTTTTTTGTTTTGTAATTCTTCATCATCATAAGAGGCGTTTACACCATAGATATGTATAGGTGCCACATTCGACAGTTCCAGACACGTTGACACATCCGCCATCTTGGAATGGTCATTGTGTCGTAATTCACAGAAAAAAAATCTATTAATTTTCCAAGCCCCAACTTTGTGCAGCCTCTGGTTGTAAAAAACGGCGGAATTAATGGGATAAACTTTCACAGTGAGAATGTGTTGGTTTGTGTTTTAAATATCTATTAACTGGTGCTGGGCAATGATTAAATATTTTTAATAGCAATTAATCGCATGATTGTCTGCGATTAATCGCGATTAATAGCAATTATGCACAAAATTCAATAATGCATTCAAAAGTAGTGTAATGTGCACTTTTTCATTTAAAAGTACTGCTATATGAACAAAAGTGCAATAACACTTGGTTTGAAAACACTTTAAACAAATAAGGTGCTTTTTTTACAGCAGTATTCCTTTTACATAGTAGCAGTTAAAATTTTTCTTGTAAATCTCAACTTATTACAACTAACATTAATGTAATCAAATTAAATATAAAACAAGCTATTTGCCACTGCCAGGGCATTAACATTTTTATAGAAAATATTTTGTAGTTTGTTATAGAAAAACAAGTTATGCTCAGAGTCATGAGCATCCATCATAACATTATAACAGGCACCTTAGAGACCTGCACTATCGCGGGACCTAACACAGCAGAGTGCGGCGCGGGACAACACTTGATGGGCGAGTGTGGGCGTGGGAGCGGGTGTGACACTTGTGTGTGTGGGATGCGGGAGAATAAGGGTGTACTCACACTAGGCAATCTTAACCGGGCATGGCTCGTTTAGCCATCCCTAGCTCGGTTGGAAGAGGTGGGCCAGAGCGCGGTTCAGTTATATATAGATCAGTGAGTGTGAGCGCTAACCGCGCCGGAGCGCAGAACTTATGATACGTGCTGCATGATTGCGTGAACATTTCTGAACAGCAAGAGTGATAGATCTGTAAAACAATATATTGTGAGAGGGCCGTGTGTTAACGCGTCCCAAACAACTCAAAATAATAAACCACAAAGTTAACAAAACGACGCACTCCACTGTGCTGAGCGAGAGCGCTTCTCTGCTGTCATCAAGTGCTATCGGAAACTTCCTATTTCCTACTTATGAAGTCGTGATTATGAGCATATTGCATTCTTTTCTGTTAAAAATAACAGTGGACAGTGGTTTGTGAATGTTGATGCTTAGCCTAAATAATTTGATTGGGGGCATTCATGTGAGCGCTGCTGCAGTCTTAGGCCCTCCCCAAATGCTCTCATTGGTTGAGACGTGTGATGACGCTCATCCCAAGCCAGTACTGATCAACATCTCACCCCTCCTGTGACCCATGGTTTGTCTGTGTGTATTCAGAGTCAGTGAATAACTGACTTTCATAAAAATACAAAAACTGCGTTAATGCGCGATAAAATAATTGTCGGCGTTAATCAATTAATGCGTTAACGCGTTAACTTACCCAGCCCTACTATTAACTCAGTATTACAAGTTTTAAAACTGTCATGTTAGCTAAAGGCTTCATCTTGTTGTATTGCGTTAGTTTATCATAATCATCTGCTAAAGTCTATTGTAGATATAGATATTCACAAAAAGTTCATAAAAAGCCCATAAAAACAGCCGCTAATAAGGAATCTACCTATACATATCTATGGTTACACACCACAGTTTTCAAGTAAAAACAGAAAACTTTTTATGCGTTTATTATTTGGTCTTCTCATTGGTTCACAGTCATTTTCTTGTTTAGTAGTTCTGTTCTGTCATTGGTGTTGTTCTTTTTTTTTTTTTTTTTTAACTATAGTCTTGTATTTAAGTTGTAATGTTTGCCATCTTTCCTGGTTGTATTGAAGTATGTTACACTGTTCCATATTCATGAAGTTCTTAGCAATGCATATTACTAATCAAAAATTAGGTTTTAATATATTTACTGTAGGAAATTTACAAAATATCATCATGGAACATGATCTTTACTTAATACCCTAATGATTTTTGGCATAAAAGAAAAATCGATAATTTTGACCCATACAATGTTTTTTTTTGGCTATTGCTAAAAATATTTAAATATTTAAAAATATTTTGTGGTCCAGGGTCACAAATAGTGTTAAAATTTCAGGTTGGTCCAGTCCCACATTTAGCCATATTGTACTTTGCTTTTTACTTTGTATTGTAGCGAATCAGCTCATGGGGAAATATGAATAATTAACCATAACTAGTTATAATTAACTATTCATATTTTAGATCCACTGTAGATATTTAGCTGACCACTCAGGGTCAACCGTCTTGTCAATTCTAAGAACGTTAATTTCCTGGTTAAAGGAAATAACTTTCTTACTGTACAATTCTATAAGTTTGTAACATAAATCTGCATGATTATTGACTCCGGTTATGAGTAAACAATGAACACGCCAAGTGTGATACAAGTAAGGTTTTATTAACTACATAAACACTTAAACTAGTCCAACATACTACATAAACACATTAAGCCAGTCTAACATACACATACACACACACACACACATACAGTTGGTATAGGAAAGGGTTAAAGTTTAACTCAGCATAGAAAGAGGCATAAAGAATGGATTTTATGGAACACTTTGCATGTATATTCAACAGATCAAAGCCTTCAGGGATACGTCAGATACTGAGTTCAAACACACCTTTGTAAAAAGGTGTAACTGATACTTAATGTATCAATTAATAAGACTAAGTTTGAAACTTAGCGAGTCTCGGCGGTCTGAAAGAGATTCCTGATGCAAATCTTAAAGCTTCCCGTAGATCTTTGCTGAATTCGGGTCGATGAAAAGAACCAGTTTGAGTCAGTGTCACTTGATGAATGGAAAGGACTAGGCCGAAGAAAAGGCCTGGCACAGATGCTTTGGTATCCTGAAGCGTTTCTCACATCTTCATCTTTGCTTCTGACCGAACCACCGACTGAGGCGGGTCCCTGGAGCCGGGCCTTTAAGGTCGGAGAAGATCTCCGCCTTTCAAGATGGGCTTGTCCAATGAGCAAAATGGAATTTCCGAGCGGGAGGTGGCAATTGCTGGAGGGTTTACGACCCCTTTGTTCTCTAAGCATGGTAATTTGCAAATGGACTTAAATCGAAATTATTAACGATTCTCAGGGCCCTAATATATATTGCCTATGTACCAATATATAATATACACGCTTGTTTCGATCATAAGAAGGCAAATTCATAGATACTAAACAAGGTAAGATTACATATAGTGAAAAGGGAGGATCAAGAATGGGTCCCCTCACAAGCATACTAAAATAGTCTAAGAATATCAAAGACAAAATACACAATGACAATAATATACTCAATGGCCTGAAGAAATATGTGTGTTCATTCAAATAACGTTTTTTCTATGAATTAACTAGAACACAGTCCATTTCTACTCTGCTTTTCCTTGGGACAAGAGTGGGCTATCCTTCTCACATTCCTGGGGGGTCATAAAACCAGTGATATCATGATTAGTTGTCATGGTGACCAGAGCGCCTGGTGTTCAGCAGACATCCTGGCATCCAGTTAATTGAGTGAGGGGACTGTGACGATTTGTTAACCTAATGAATAATTGATTTGTTAAATCAAATTAAAATTAGTGTGTCAGATTGGTCGAGACGCTACAGTATGTACCATTTATAGTAGTGGACATGGTAGTCTCCCATTCATAGTAGTGAACTTAATAGTTGACAATATTTAAAACCAAATGAGAGGATGTATATCTGTCCCTTATAATGTATTTAATTGAAGGATTTATCCAAATAGTCACAATAGAACAACAAAGGTTAAAAAGGTCATAGTTATTACATATGTACACCGTTTTTCAGTATACACACCATTTTTCTTTGAATGTCCAGGAAAAAAAGCTTAGTTTCTCATAGCATGATGTACAAATTTGGTAATACCACCTGCCCCATTGCTGTATGAATTTATTAATCTATCTGTACTATTCTAAGTCAAACAGAACACATACAGCAAGACATGGTGCAGGAACTTATTCCCCCTGCCAGTTAACTAGTGTTTCTTTTCACCTGCCATGTCTACCTGGGTGCAGTGCACAGCAGGATAATAACGGCAAGACAGGCGCAATTTGCGTCTGCATCAGACTGGGAGCGAAAAGCTGCCACCCAGCCTGCGAGTCTCATCATCTGAGCATCATTAAAACAGGCCATGAGAAACGCAGCTCGACGTGGCTCCATCAAGCGCAGGAACCATGCTGCTGAGGCGATGCGGTTCTGACGAGACGTCAGGAGAGCACGACAGCGTGGACTAGTCCCACATGCCGAGAAATCTCTGTTCCTTCATTAATGCAGAAATGCTTTTCTTGAAAGCTGCAGTTCAGCATTGTGTGTGTTAATCAATACGGTTCACTTCTGCCTCATCCACCTTCGCAGTCAACATTTCAAGGCCCAGGTCAGCATCACTCATGAGGTTTATTTGGTTTCTGTTCTCCTTCTGCCCCAGCCCAAATGTTAATCATATTAAGTAGTGAATGATTCTTAATTAAAAACCATAGGCAATCTGTTGAGCATGCACGTTTACTCAGAGGTGGATCCCCTGAGGGCTGAGGAATATATATTTATATATATTTCATGTTTTAATTAATCACAATCAGCCTTATTCATCAATATAATCAATTGGCATCATGACCATCATGTTCACACTGTCATCATCTCAATCTTGATTACCATTATCCCCTTCACAACAGCACTAATAAGTAAAGCTTTATTTATATAGCATTTCTTAAAACAGTGTTTACAAAGTTTAATTAAATATGTAAATAACATGCCTCCAGACAAGCTCCCCAGTATTCAGAATGTTTTTTAAACATTATCACTAGCACCACCATCATTTGCATCTGCACCATCATTACCACCATCATCACCACCACAACTATCATCATCACCAGCAGTATCTTCATTACCACCACCACTATCATTACCACCGTCAACATAATCAGTCACTATCATTATTACCATCATCATCAGCACCAGTGCTATCAAAATCAATGCACCTATCATCATAACCAAAAGTATTATCATAACCACTATCATTACCACATCAACATGAACACTATCATGATTACCACCATCACATCTATCATCACTAGCAGTATAACATAATCTAAATCAGTCTCTGTCATCATTACCATCATCATCATCACCACCACCAATACTACCATTATCATCACTAACAGTATCAACATTACCACTATCATTACCACACTAACATCCTCAACACTGTCAGGATCACCACCATCACCACCACCACAACTATCATTGCCAGCAGAGTCTTTATTACCACCACCAACATCATCATCATCACCAGTTTTGTCACTACTGCCACTATCACAATCTTCACTGACTATCATTATCACCCCCATCATCATCTTTGCCATCTCACCATGCTCTGAGTTTAAGGACTGAAGCACATTTGGTAAAGCAACACCCCATATGCTTATATTTAGAATGTGAGATATCATTTAGATTTTTGCCTCCTGCTCAGTGTGGGAATGGATGCGGTTTCAGGATGTAACTTGAACAGTTGTGCAGTCATAGCATGCTTGGGTAACGAGTGCAGTAGTCTGTGGATCTGTTCGGAATTTAAAACCAGATTTGTGTCCTCAGGATCAAAGCTTACACTGAGCCTGCGGTCTCAGGGAGAGAGAAAGAGAGAAGAGAGGGAGAGAGAGGAGAGAGAGAGAGAGAAAAAATATTGTTTCGCTACGCGAGTGTGC
>NW_015505443.1:1732123-1750388 GCF_001515645.1 Sinocyclocheilus grahami | reverse complement strand
GCGACGGAGCGACCGGAGTAATAGAGAGAGAGAGAGAGAGAGAGAGAGAGAGAGAGAGAGAGAGAGAGAGAGACTAATAATAATGTTGCTCTACGAGTCTGTGCTCTCTTGGCAGAGAACTTGCACTGTGAAGTTATAATACTAGCATCCAGTGGGAAATTGTGGACAGCTTGAACTAATTATCAATTAATAAAACGTTCATAGATAAGCAGAGCTCGCAGCGAGTTATAAACCCTTGACATTTTCCTAAACATGGTCTCGCCGCAGTATGAACGTTTAAACTTTGAATGATCCTGGCTGTAACTATTTTGAACATAAATACGTCGTAATAGGAAGATGTAGTTCTCCTGTCCGCCGCGTGGTGGCGACATCCCGCAGTGAAGGAGCTCCGCTTCAGTCTGGAGTTATCAGGCACTCATACATTGTTGCTCGCTGTACTGAGAGGATACGGACACGGCATTTTTGGGGGGAATACATCCAAGATACTGGACGGAATATTTCCTCATCGAGGCTACACTACTTCAGCCGTTACTTTTCTCCAGCAGTAGCTTTATAGTGTCTTTTTCAAAGCATCCACTTTGAGAGATGTTTCATGATGCGCAGGGGATGCAGCGGAATCGATTCACTCCTTTGAACGCAAATGACTGAATTCATCTGAACCCAGTTCAGAAAGGTTTCTGAGATTAAACAATTATTTTTGCCTAACTTTTTTTGTTTGTTTTTTTGTAACGAATCTAAACTAAATAATCAAAATAATTAACAAAAGAATAAAATGATTGCCTTTTGAAGTCGTGCTGTTTATACAGTTCTTAAACTTTGCTTCTTCGGACTTTGCTGCAGTTTATTGTTGCCTAACCCGTACAGACTGATTTATAGACTCCTCCTTATTAAGCGCTGGTCTTGGACGCACGGGAGCGACGCGCTCGGTGTCTCGCATCGCTTTGGGGAAACCGGGACTACGGCGCAACATGTATCCAGCGCGGCGCGGGCGAACGCGTGCTGCGGACTCAAAGACGTGTCGGAGCATCATGTCAAGGCGCGCGTTAACTCTGAAGTGGAGCGCCGGATGGATTCTAATGTTTTCATTTATCAATAACACTTGCGCGCAAGGTAAGCGTCTCCGGTCTTATAGTGGCCCCTGAGACTCCGAGCTCACGAGTCAGTGATGTGTGGGATCTATAGAAAGAATCCTTACTGAATGCTAATGGAATTCCTGTCATAATTTGGAACCAATTCTAACGGGATCAAACATGAATCCTGTTAGAATCAAAAAAGAGCATACTGGTTAAGCTGAAATCTCCAGATTGTTTTCAAGATTTCAATTTATTCAGACCTTAAGGTCCCTTCTAAATTATGATAGCATTATTGTTATTATTATTCCTTTGGGAATAAAGCAATCATTGTTTAATAATGAAATTTGTAGTATGATATTTGCTGCTATGAATTTGTAGGTGATAACCCGGCAGATGTGATTGAACTAATACCCTGTGGTCTCTAGCTCTGGCCAACATGTCCAATCACTTGTAGTACAATCCCATGGGATGGAGAGATCACAGGCACCCAGCATCACTGCATATTACAGTTCACGTATGTTAGTTGCTACTACCACACTTACACAATGGGTAAAGTTTGAAAAGAGAGGTCTGTTCAGAGAGCAAAACATTTATCTCAGCTCATTTGTGATCAGATTGTAGAAAAATGACATAAATGCGTAAATACAATGATGGATGCAAGCTTTTTTTGTTGTGTGTCTAGCTGAAAGAAAATTCAATTCAATTGTCATTTCAATTACTATGCTGTCTTGCCTATTTGGTTGGCGGAAATACAATGAACCTGCTGATATTTGGCCAATTTGAGATAATTGGCTAAGAACTGTGCACTTTTGTTAGATTAACAGAAATGGTCGTTCCACCATGTCAGTTCTTAAAGTTAAAAATCTACAGAGAGCCTTTTGAAAGTACAATGCACATTATTTATTTATTTTTTGTCATTTTTTACTAAAATAATTAAAATACTTAGAAAATTGATTATTTTAAGTAAACGTTGTAAGTTATTGTAAACAAATTCAGCTGTCTGTTCAGAGAGCAAAACATTTATCTCAGCTCATTTGTGATCAGATTGTAGAAAAATGACATAAATGCCTAAATACAATGATGGATGCAAGCTTTTTTTGTTGTGTGTCTAGCTGAAAGAAAATTCAATTCAATTGTCATTTCAATTACCATGCTGTCTTGCCTATTTGGTTGGCGGAAATACAAAGAACCTGCTGATATTTGGCCAATTTGAGATAATTGGCTAAGAACTGTGCACTTTTGTTAGATTAACAGAAATGGTCGTTCCACCATGTCAGTTCTTAAAGTTAAAAATCTACAGAGAGCCTTTTGAAAGTACAATGCACATTATTTATTTATTTTTGTCATTTTTTACTAAAATAATTAAAATACTTAGAAAATTGATTATTTTAAGTAAACGTTGTAAGTTATTGTAAACAAATTCAGCACCTTAAAAAAATTTAGTAAATTCAATGAATAATTTTTTCAGTGAGCAATTAATGACAATAAATAATGAACATAAATAAAATAAAGCAAATGAGCAAGAGCGATATGTTCATTTAAAATGAAAATGGATTTGTCGAACAACTACATAAACCAACAATATAGTTGCATCAATCTACTATCCATCTCCCAGAGTGTCATACCATCGCTTGTTCGTCCAGTTAGCTTCCGAGGGTATTTTACTTTTTGACAAGGTGTTCTGCTCTGTCCACTGGGTGCATTTCTCATCTATTAGCTGCTGTAAAAATGGCCTCGGCATCCGCAGGCAGATGGCTGATATACAGCCCAGTGATCCATCCTGGTTGACAGATCTTAAAGTACTGGCACTGGTGATTCATTCTCTGTGAAGGGGCATGGATAGGCTGAGGTACATCTGACAATTACAATGCCCTAAGCATCAGAGTGTTAAAAGTGGCATAATCCTTGAGCATGTTGGCCTTTGAACAGGCCACATTGGGGTGTAAAAAAACGTAATCTTATCTAAAAAGTGTTCAGCCGTCCTCTATTATGCATGACACTGTGTTGCTGACACTTATTAGCATCCTGTCATGGAGCGTATGCATACGCTAGCACACTATAGACAAGGTCTGTCCAATGTTTGTTTAGCGCTGAGGGCAGCTTTGTTTTTTCTCGTATTGATCAGATCCCTGTTTTCATCCGTAAGTGTACTTTCAATGCCCTTGGACAGCTTTAAGGGAGCTTAGCGGTGACTAAAAGGAAACCCAGCACTTTGGTCAATGGGTAGAAAAAGCTCTTTGAACCCTTTTCACCTCAAGTCTTTCTCTGGTGATCAATTGCTCTGCTCCACTTGAAGCTGCCAGACTTTGCAGCCCTGAGCGACCAAATGGGTACCTGTCACAGAGGGTGGCAAGAAGAAGCAGCAGCAAGTCGGAGGCTCTTTCTTTCACGGAGGGTGGCATTAACCACCATCGGGGAGCGACGAGCCTCTGATGCCCAACGTTCCCCCCACGGGGCCTCTGTATTTGTTCTGAAGCTTCCTGCTAATGAGTATCAGCGTGACTGGCGTGCAGGGTATGGCAGAATGGGATCAGTCATCCTTGCGGATGGTGGGGAACATTCCATAAATTAGGAGGGCTCAGAAGCTGAAGAGGTCTCTGGGGACGCAGAGGTGTCATGTGCTTGTTTTTTTCCATCCAAAGGCTGAATATGTTTCTCATGCTGCGTTTAATAGCGATCCGGGCTCTAATTCCACAGGGATACCTGATAGAGTCCACTAAAAGAGACGGCTCCAACAGAGTGACACTTATTTTGCACTCATTGAAAATCAGAAACCCCCTTCGTGAGGCTGACTGCCTTTGGAGAGTGCTACCATTAAACCAGTGCACAAATGCCTTACAAACTCTTGAAGAAAAGCACAGATATGCCTCTGAACATTTGTGTGTGTGTGTCTGGACAGTTTCTTCCTTGGATTTTGAACTAATCCCGACTGTCCTATTGCATTTTCGAAACAATGTCTTAGTGGCACTTTGTTGCCTCATATGACAGCTGTCAG
Organism: Sinocyclocheilus grahami; assembly: GCF_001515645.1. Taxonomy (NCBI): domain Eukaryota; kingdom Metazoa; phylum Chordata; class Actinopteri; order Cypriniformes; family Cyprinidae; genus Sinocyclocheilus; species Sinocyclocheilus grahami. The sequence goes on along the minus strand of NW_015505443.1, from coordinate 1,746,320 downwards.
CCATCTTTAAATCTTCTGATTATATTTGATAATCCTCCATGCGTACAAAAATGAATTCGGGTGGAATCCACATCTTTATGCGATTAAAACTGCCTGCTCTGTTATTTAAGCGGGATAGCGCGTGCGTGCAGGCATATGTCAAGACGTCAACCGCATTTCATTCACACAAGTGAAGGGAATCTGACCCATTTGCCTTAAAAGCTCCAGGAAATTTGAGCCACAGTTGTGGTAGTTTAAATATGCCGCCATGTGGATGTTTCCCTCCTTTGGGGGCACCAGTAAAAGCTTGTTCCCATATGAACACATGGGACTCGTGCGCTGTTTTCTGATGTCCCAGATGGGCCATAATGAGCATGGAAGACCGCAGCTCCCTAGATGCCCTGTCATAATTATGTGCCCGTGCACCAGTTGCGGCATATTTATCTGTACGCGCTGTGACACTTATTTAATTAAACGTCTTCGAAGCAAGGTCCCGGCATGGCAACAGATGTCTCGTGAATTTTTGACAAAACACTCAGCGTTTTCTGCGAGCCCTAGCTGCGACAGCCCCAGCGTAAGGCCCTTCGGTGAAACAGACTGACAGCCCAGTTCCTGCAATCCCACACCGTCTAACGCAGTAGCTCGTCCTCGTTCCTCACCATTGCAGTCTGCTGATGTTTATTCATACAGCCAGTAGACTGAGGAATGAATAAAAGGCTCAAAATGAGGCACGTCGACCTCTGAAAGGCTCCGTCTGTTTTTTCATTACTGGATGTCAAACTTTTCCTCTTATCAGAGCCTGGTGGCTCACGTTAATCTGCCTCGAGACCAAATGCGATTGTAGCCTAATATTAGAGAACCTGTAGACTGACTGTACGGAGCCTGTATCTCGCTCCAGGAGGCTTTTAAACGGACTCGTTCGAGCGGTAAAACTGTTTGGATAGTGCAGAATGGAAATATAATCAGATAAGTTTAGACTTTAGGGCCCCTGCCTAGTAATTGCAGTGAGCCTGAGGGGGTATGACTGTCAGTGTTTGTGTGAGGCCAACGAGAGTCAGATCTAGCAATGCAACCATGAAATGCCGGCTCCTAATGCAGTCCCCGAGGAGATCCGACTGCTTGCAATCCATTCGCTGCGAGCGCTCGAAAGAACCCGTTTCATTATTCTGCCGCAAATGAAAGTCTTTTTATATTACGCCACTGGAATGGCATTGTTATCGGGTTTGATTCTGTCTCAATAGTCTGTTGGCGCAGACAAGGATTAATGCATGAAGCTTTTTAAAATTCTGTGTTAAACCGAATCCTGTGAATTTCTGCAAATATCATTTGGCTCCGGAATCTCAGGCTGGCTCCAATCAGTAAGGAAGCAGTTTCTGTCGACGACCAGCTGCTGGAAGCTGCTCGCCTGATGATGATAATGAGAACCCTTCAGTTTTGTAATCGGCTGCTCTCTTAATATTGCTACAGTGTTCAGTTTTACAACAACTTTATTTATGTCGAGAACATATAAGTGTTTGTTCACTATCACTATGGCAAAGTGATTAACTCATGGCTTCAGTATGTATCACATCCATTCATAGCACGGCACTTGATGGTAGATGCTGGTTGTGTAGGTTGAAAGTTGATGCTGTGTATGAGGATTGATCTACTGGAGCTGAAGATGAGTTACAGTTTGTGTTGTTGAGGGATATTTCACGCCATTGACAAGACTATCACTTCATATGTTGTGCTTTGAATGCTTGACTCCATTGTGGGATGTTGATGTCAAGACGTCATTGTTCGAAAAGCTTGGTTTCTAGTGTACCCATTCAAAACATATTTTCCACTGTTCTCTTCCTAGTCAAATGAATATGAATAATCACAATTTACTTAAGTGCTGTGTTTGGCAGGCTGATAAATTGTTTGCTTTTGGCACAAAATTGCCTTTGAACTTAAAATTTAAAGTTATTTAAAATAAAAATTATTATAATTGGATCTGGTTTCATTTTGATCATAAACATACATTAAAAGTGTTTTCGCAAATTTTTTTAAATGTACAGCTACATTATTTGTGAAGCTAAATACAAAACTTTCCATGAACATCACAATTTGTTTTTTTGTAGTACAGATGTGTGACAGTACATTAACTTAAAGAAAATTTTAAACCACTGTTATTTTGGGTGTATAAAATGGCCACACTTTAGTTTAGGGACCAATTCTCACTAACTACGTCTTTTGCCTCAATAAACTCCTAATGTTCTGCCTATTAATAGTTAGGAAGGTAGTTCTGAAGTTTAGGTATGGGGTTGGGGTAACACTTTAGTTTCGGGACCAATTACTTACTTATTAACATGCATATTACGGTACTAGCATATTACTAGCATATGCACACATTAATGCCTTATTCTGCGTGACCATATTTTAAATCCCTTAATCCTACCCCATACCTAAACTTAACAACTACCTTACTGACTATTAATAAACAGCAGTTTAGGAGTTTATTGAGGCAAAAATCATAGTTAATAGTTAGTTAATCATGAGAACTGGTCCCCACATATTTATACCATATATGGATACACACGCACACACACACACACTTAGTGTGTGTTTGTATGGCAAGTGCATTGGACATAGAGAATATTACAAAGAGCGAAGAAAATATGGCTGATGAAGGTCACAAACATGACAGGCTGTTTCAATAAACATTTCATATTTCTTGCAATTTACAGCAGCATGCAGGATTTTTCTCTCTTAGACAATTTTTTTTAATTTAATTTTGTACTGCAACAACATGACCTAAAGGCAACCAAAATACAACATTGTGAAATGTTGTTGAAACGTTTTGTCCTTGCTGGGATGCCAGCCACAATATCATTCAATTTGATGTAATATTGAATGATAACATACAACACTGACCCTGTTTACTCTCTTAACCCTTGTGTTGTGCTAAAAATCCTTCATCTAATTTGGTGTTCCCGGTGAAAAACGACCAGCCTTTTATCCTGTTTTTGAGTGAAAAAAAAAACAATATTTAGTCAAAAACAGATGTGCATAAGCTCAAGTGATCAATCAGTTCCAAAAAGAAATACAAAATCTGTGATAATTTAAAGAAAACAAGTCAAAACGTCTGAATCCAATATTTGCTAATAATATAGCATAACAAGAAATGTATGAGCACTTTTTTGTAGGCTGGTAATTTTTAATAAGTGTATCAAGATGCAAAAAAAAATAAATAAAAATCCCAAAACCAATATTTTTGAGAGGTTGTTATACCCTGTGTGAACAAAATCAGTAGGTTTTAGTCCAATGCGCTAACATTGTAACATTTGTTTGCATATTCTTTATACAAAATCTAACGACGCCTTTGAAATGCGTTTCCGTTCTGTTGACGTAATCAAAACCGTGTGGGATTAAAAGAACCAATGAACCAATAAGTTTTCTCTTTTCTGGATAAGGCTTTGTTTTGCACCTGAGCTCAAATCAATCTACAAACCAAAACAAGCTGTAATAGAATATTTACAATTCTATTTCACAGGCAGATCATTTGATATTTAAGGTGGGTGGAAACAGAAGCTGAATGCTGTAAGATTGAATGCTTGATGAGAGGGATGTCAATAATGAAATTCCTGCTTTTGGAGGAAACGTATTACTTCAGGGCTAGTTTAAATAAAAGCTTGAGTGAATTTGGTTTTCAATTTCTGGTTGTTTACTGCAACAGAGAGCGGAAAATGCCGGTGGTATAATAGGCTTAATAAACGTTCTGCATGTGCATTTCCTTCGAGATAATTTGTTAAGAAATTCAGGGCAAATTTTGCACAAGTCAAAGTGGAAAAGGTTGGCATGTGTGTCCTTATAAAGTCTTTATGTAGAGAAGGTTGTTTCTGAATAGGCGCAATGCACAGTGATCGTCTTTTGAAGAGACCTTGGCCACTGACATGCTCAGCATTGAAATGAAATTAGCAGGTCTTTCAAAGCGATCTCGTCATGGCAGAATTGCTTTGGAAAGGAGAAAATGTGATGAAATTCTGACAAAGTGTCATTTTTCTGCTGCATACAAGCTTGTTTCAAGCCTCTGGGCTGTTCAGTGTAAACATTTAAACAACAGAAAGCTTGACTGAACGGAAACAGCAGCTAGAAACAAAAATAAGTTTTCTCTTTTCTGGATAAGGCTTTGTTTTGCACCTGAGCTCAAATCAATCTACAAACCAAAACAAGCTGTAATAGAATATTTACAATTCTATTTCACAGGCAGATCATTTGATATTTAAGGTGGGTGGAAACAGAAGCTGAATGCTGTAAGATTGAATGCTTGATGAGAGGGATGTCAATAATGAAATTCCTGCTTTTGGAGGAAACGTATTACTTCAGGGCTAGTTTAAATAAAAGATCATCAGCTTGAGTGAATTTGGTTTTCAATTTCTGGTTGTTTACTGCAACAGAGAGCGGAAAATGCCGGTTTTATAATAGGCTTAATAAACGTTCTGCATGTGCATTTCCTTCGAGATAATTTGTTATGAAATTCAGGGCAAATTTTGCACAAGTCAAAGTGGAAAAGGTTGGCATGTGTGTCCTTATAAAGTCTTTATGTAGAGAAGGTTGTTTCTGAATAGGCGCAATGCACAGTGATCATCTTCTGAAGAGACCTTGGCCACTGACATGCTCAGCATTGAAATGAAATTAGCAGGTCTTTCAAAGTGATCTCGTCATGGCAGAATTGCTTTGGAAAGGAGAAAATGTGATGAAATTCTGACAAAGTGTCATTTTTCTGCTGCATACAAGCTTGTTTAAAGCCTCTGGGCTGTTCAGTGTAAACATTTAAACAACAGAAAGCTTGACTGAACGGAAACAGCAGCTAGAAACAAAGCCCTCTACATCTTTTCCCTTATTCAGCGTCATCCTCCTGGGAAACTGGGAGTGCATTCTTGTGTTGTGAATAAAATAGCAAAGTGGCAACACGACCGTATGATAGAGACATTGATAGAAAGATTGAAAAGGGGGGAGGCGGAGGGGGAGAGGAAAGCAAAGGAGATGCAAGCCTCGTTTTATTCTGAAAAGCTCCAGCGCTATGAACCCATTTATGTGCACAAAAGACTGAGCTTTGTTGTTCTGTGCTCAAAAAAGGTGCTCAAACCAAGCCCGGCCAATCATAACATGGATCATTTTACCCATAAAACCCATAAAACAATCTTTTGCTCTCTGTTCGTCAGAGCTCTTTCTCTTGGTAACACAAAAAGCTGTCAACACAGAGCGGTGCTGCAAACCATTTTGAGTAGTCTTTTACAGATTTCAGGGATTTCGCCTTAAAGACCCTGTGTAATTGGAGTTTAGGAGTCTGTCAGCTTTGAAGGCGTCTACACTGTAAATGTTAATGTACTCTTAGTTTACAAAACAAACCTTTAGTAGATAGTTTGGTTTGGTCCCTTGCTCAAGGGCACCTCAGTCGTGGTATTGAAGGAGGGAGAGAGCACTGTACATAGACTCCCCCCACCTACAATCCCTGCTGGTACGAGACTCGAACCCACAACCTTTGGGTTATGAGTCCAACTCTCTAACCATTAGGCCACGACTTCCCATAAAGTTGTAGCATTACAAGAATAAAGTCGAAGGATTATGAAAATGAAGTTGTAACGGAAGTAACATCAAAGGGACATTCTAAAATGTTCTGACATTTTAATTTTATTTTCATAATTTTATGACTTTAAATTTATAATCTTGCCTCAAAATGTTACAATTATAATTTTGAAATGTGTTGCCCAAATGTAATTCCATATATACAGTTAAGATACATATTAAGTATTATACACAAACATTGCAGTTGGCAGGAGCTCGACTGTTTTCTGAGAGAAGCGGTACCGCTGTATCTTTCTTTTATAAATCTGATAAAACTATAAAGACTCTAAAGATATAAAGGATGCAATACTACTCTATAGATACTCAAGATTAACACGAGATTGGCAGAAACGGTGTTATGTCCCCTAGTATTTTTTTTTTTACAACATTTTATTTTTGTTTGTATAAAATTATTCTGTATTTGCAATTAAAATGTTACTTTAAAATGTAATTTTTCCAGTTGCAGTTACTAATAATTTTGGGAAAATCTAAATATGTGAACCACAGTCTATCTGTCTATCTATCTATCTATCTATCTATCTATCTATCTATCTATCTATCTATCTATCTATCTATCCATCTATCCATCTATCCATCTATCCATCCATCCATCCATCCATCCATCCATCCATCCATCCATCCATCCATCCAGTATGGTTTCTGAAATGTTTTTAATGTAGAACAATAAACAACTGGAATTCAGTGATTTTTTTATAATTGCTTCAAATTTTTTGTCAGAATGCTATTATAAATCTGAATGTCTGTCAGCAAATGATTCTTTTTGCCCTTAGCAAAGGTGTAATTTGATGGAGCCCTTTGATATGTCCTTAACCACAATTTGGACTTTAATCGGATAAGGGTCACTATAAAATGACCTATTTTGGATCCTGAGTGCAGATCCACAATCTCCTGAAGACCTTCCTCTGAGCCCTCACCATAAGTGACAGGAAGATATTTCTGAAAGCGCGGCACACCCATCGTGACTGTGGATGGAAATGTTTCAGATTGTGAAGTTGTCTCCTGTCCCATCACCCCCCTCCTCCCCAGCACTCTTCCCTCCATCCTTTGGCAGTCGGCCTGGACGTTTGCCTGGCTGGGAGCCCCTGGCTGCATCTCAATGCCTTGTGCTGGGTATTGATTAGGACAAACGCTGAGCTCTCCCCACCAGCACAGACTCAGCGCGTGCGTGAATGTGTGGCTGTTTGATGTCACTTGTGTTTCTCTCTCTTCCTTTCCTTCTTATTTCGCTGTTTTCCATCTCGTTTGCGCTTCTTCAAATGCTAGCGACGTAGCGAGCGACCCTGCAGCCGTCTCGTGCGCTTGATGTTTCTTTGCATCGCACCTTCCTTGCAAAACAAATTGACTGCTGCTTTGAGGTGGAAGCTCACAAGCCCCTGGTGTGTTTCTGAAACTGGTATGTGTGTTCACGTATATGCGTGAGTGTACTTGTACAAGGCATGCAAAAAATATATAAATGTTGATTCGCTGTTCACAATCACTACACAATATCTTCCCCTCACAGATTCTGTATTTATCACGTATAGTTAGTCATGGCATTAAAAGGAGAAAGTTCACCCAAAAAAGAAAATTCTGTCACTATTTACTCATTCACATGTTGTTCTAAACCCACATGCTGTTCGGTGGAACTCAAAAGGAGAAATTTTGAATTTTCAAGCAGTTCATTTGCATACAACAAGATTACATACTATATGTGGCAAGCTCCAAAAATCAACAAAAAATATTTAAAAAGTAGCCCATATGACACTAAAATTCAGTCAGACCGATCTGAACAGACCGAATTTCACCCATAATTTTCCTTTCTTGTCCACAAAGTTCACTTCACAAAGTTGATACTAATACTAGTGAATGTTTCAATACCTATTTCAATGCACAATAATATGCTGTTGAACACACTCCTTTAATTGAAAATGTTTAGTATTAATATAAATATTATCCATTTAAATTTAGAACAGTGACTTTTAGCCTTCAAGTATTTCTAATTAAATAAACATTGAACATTAAACCTAAAAAATTATAAAAAATAATTATTCAAGTCAGTATAGTCTTCACTGCATGATCATTAATTAAAACATGAATTAATAATGATTCTTTAAATTAGAGGACTGATTAAAGCTACTAAAGATATCCATCCTTTTCTTAACAGTATTGTTGCTTAATTAATATTGATGGCAGAATAAACAGCAGCACGTCTGTTAGGCTGCATATACAATACGTTTTTTTGGTACTTTTGATGTCACTGATTTAAAATATAGAAATAATTTGCTACGTGGGCTACTTTAATGGTTCGCATTGTTTTGAGGGGGGTTTATAGTCACTGTGAAGTTTAATTAAAACAGAGCTGTGTAAAGATTATCCAAAATATCTGGGTAAAAAAATAACGACAGAGTGGAATACCAATTTTATGATTATTTTATATGCTTTTATAAAATAGTCTATTTATTTTGTAATATACAATGATTGATCTTCTCAAGCTGCCAATGAGTTGCCCTGGGAAATGACATTTGGTTTTGTTTTCCTCTGCTAGGCTATAATTATGAGTGTCTTACAAACTGACCAATCTAATGTGTTAATGGATTAGCAGCATTTAATTTGGACTGTTGTTATTACAATGAGGTACAAGACCCAAGAAAAGTCAATTCTTTCACCGCCTGTGCCCTGAATGATTCAGTGAGGGTTAGTGAAGCTAGTGAGGTTAAATGGAAAAACTGCAGCGCATTGCTATTTGCTCCTCTTGCAGTAATGAATACTAACAGAGATACAAGATATTGTGTGCGGATATTTATTTTCATTTCAAAGCGGGCAAGAAAGCGGACTCTAGTCTTTAGTCTTTATTGCCGTGATACATATAAACCGTTTCAAAAACATGTACGCTAAATTCTCGACAGACGCAGATTATCATGCGGCCACACGCCGATGCTAAATTGCCTCTCAGATTTTTTGTATAAAGCATCGCTTCTGAGCTCAGTCTTGAAATGTTTCCAGAAGTGTTAGTGTTTCCAGTATCAAGCGGACTGTATTTACCATGTCCACCATTAGAATCAATTCTGGTCAATGGAGAAGTATGTTTGAAAGAAAGATGCTCTTTGTACAATAAATCCCTGTCATGTTGGTATCTGTTTATTATGAGGTCATTCAAAGGAAAAGAAAACACATTTGAAAGACAGTGAGAGATGAAAAGAGAAAGCGATACCAAGTGAGTGCACTGGAGAACAGATATTGATGCGGTATACAGTAGTGCACATCTCAAATTCAACCTTGATCCCATATAGCTCAGAAAGCCTGTTTGTGTTTGGCTCTGTGTTCATTTGACGAGGGTTGTCGCCGTACCAAAATTTCAGTTGGTACCAATCCCAGTGAAATTTCACAGTTCTGCATACTCATTTCAGTACCACACCAACAACAGAACAATTATGAACACATTCTTTTTCATTATTAATGTTAGTAATAACAAATGAAAACACTGACATTTAGCCTTCAGGTTTTTCTCAGATAAGAAAACAAGTCGTTTTAAAATAAAGAACAAAGAATCACATTTGATGCAATAAAAGAAAAAACTGCAATAGAACAAAATCAATTAAAGAATAAACAGTGCTTGAAGTTTCTCAGTTATTCAGTTAAACATTTCATGTATTCAATTACATATTCAGAAATATAAAAAAAGTACAAAAGTTTTCATTAGAATTATTAGTATAGTCTTTACTACTGCATGATTATCAAAAACAGTTGACTGTCAGTCAACTCTCAGGTACCTGATCAATTCTATCTATCTATCTATCTATCTATCTATCTATCTATCTATCTATCTATCTATCTATCTATCTATCTATCTATCTATCTATCTATCTATCTATCTATCTATCTATCTGTCTGTCTGTCTGTCTGTCTGTCTGTCTGTCTGTCTCCATCCATCCATCCATCTTGAGATTTCTATATTTGAGTGTGATCTTGGAAAACAAATCTATTTGATGTTTCAGTGTTTGTTTCCTTCCTCTAAACTCAGGCTTAGACCAGCATGGATGTCCGTGCTGTTAAGTGCTGTTTTGTGGACAAGGATAACCATCCTGTTCACTTAGTGGGTAAAGATGGTAGACCAGAATTGTCTTTTCAGAGGGCAGTTGATGTTTTGAGTCTTGCTTGTCAAGATAGTTTAAAAGGAGAGGATGATGATGCGCAGTAGTCAAACATTAGTGACCACAGTTTCCCTTCACAGAACATTTTTTAATATATAGTCCTGTTCAAAAGATTCTTTTAAAGGGGTCATATGATGCGATTTCAAGTTTTCCTTTCTCTTTGGAGTGTTACAAGCTGTTTGTGAATAGATAAGATCCCTAAAGTTGCAAAGACTAAAGTCTCAAACCCAAAGAGATATTCTATTTAAAAGTTAAGACTCGTCCACGCCCTCCTAAAACGCCTCGCTTAAACACGCCCCACATGTCTACGTCACTGTGTGGGAAGATTTGCATAACACCGCCCAAATGTTTGTAACTTTGATTCTCGCTGTAGTATTGTTGCTGCTGCCGCCGCCATGTTGTGGAAACGCTGTGTATTTCGTTGTGAAAGCGAAACTACTTTTTTGGTCTTCCAAACGAGGACACAACTAGAAATCAGCGGTTAAGTTGTATTTACAACACTGTTCCAGAACAGTTCAAACCAAATATTCGTGTGTGTGCAACGCATTTTACGGAGGACTGTTTCCTGATCCTGGGAGAGTAGACTACAATGCCGGCTGTTCTGACTCACAAGTATGTTTTCATATTTAAAGCATTTGCTACTGATGATTCAAACGTGAGTTTTGAGCAGTGTAGCATAGCGCTTGTTGTTTGTCGTTTCTCCGATCATAAATGCAGACATGGTTTTATGTTTACGCGGCGTGATACGCAACACAACATGTAAAAAGAAAGTATAAGTCATTATAGTCAGTAATTATGTCCCTACTGGATGCAACAAATGCCTCGTTTATAATGGGTTTTATTGGTTTTGTCTCGTCATGCCAGGACACGGCATCACAGTATCATAAGGGGCGTAACATTTCCGTCACATGCTTGAGGTATTCGGCAAATCACAATGCACTTGATAGCTGGCCAATCAGAGCACACCTCGCTTTTCAGAATGATGAGCTTTGTAAAGAAAGGTGGGGCATAGAGGAGAAACAATAATGTACAGTATGTGGAAAATATTGTGTTTTTTTAACCTTAAACCGCATAAACACATTTCATTACACCAAATACACCAAATAATGTTTTTTTAGCAATCAAAAGTGAAAGTAAAGTTATTTATAATGGTACAGAAGATTTCTGTTTCAAATAAATACTGTTCTTTTGAAAAATATCTGATAATTTTCCATAGAAGTATTAAGCAATGCAACTGTTTTCAACATTGATAATAATAGATGGTTCTTGAGCAGTAAATCAGCATATTAGAATGATTTCCGAAGGATCATGTGACACTGAAGACTGGAGTAATGATGCTGAAAATTCAGCTTTGCATCACAGGAATTTTAAAATATTTATATATATATATATATATATATATATATATATATATACACTCTGAACAGCCTAAACGAGTCGTCAGTAATTCGAATCCTACTTTCGTGATGGCTACACATCATGGGGTAACACATAATGCCCACCTAAGTTCTACATTGTCCAAGCTCAAACAACTTGCCCGCCATCAAACACTTTATCTTGCGTGTGTGGTTAACTTCATGCTGAAAAGATGCTGTGTCCTACACTGTGAAAGTAAATTTGTTTTATTCTCACTTCCGAAAGATGAGGCTGCAAAGAATCAGTGTTTTTTTCCCACTGTAACACAGCAGTACAACCCATAGAACATCTTTTTTGTTTTCTTGTCATTTTACTGACGACTGCTTCTCTAATCTCGGGGAGTTCAACACGGGATTTACAAAATGCTTACTCTTGAAAGATGGCTGGTTTATTTGGACCAGCTGGCTCCACTGAATTACAGCCTGTAAGTATGATAAATAATAGATGTTTATATTTTCTATTGAGCGTTCAAAATATGGTACTATGGCAATGGGCGTATGGTTTCTGATATGCGCTGTACACAGTAGACCAATCACAACAGACTAGGACATCTGACCAATCAGAGCAGAGTAGGCTCAAGGAAAGGAGGGGTTTAGAGAGACTGAATCTTAGAACGACTTTGAACGAATCGTTGGAAAATTACATGATATTAAATGCAGATTTTGAGAATGCATGCGTGTAAACCTATTGTACATAATAGGGGCACTTTATATTGTAGTAATATTTCACAATATTACTGTTATTACTGTATTTTTAAACAAATACATGCAGCCTTGGTAAGCATGTTTTTGTCTGAAGTCAGTGCAGCCTGCGCAATTAAAAAACAAATCATTGTGATTAACATGGTCTTTTAATTAAGTGGGTACCGTTTTTATCGACTGACATCCCTATTAAAAGCAGAAAATTTCAGTGTAGACATCACCATACACTCCATTCTGTGTGATTTATAAGCGTTTTGAAAAGTGGGGACATGGGGTAATGTCCTGAAAAGTCACCTTCTCCTTGTAATACCTATGTCATACCTTTGTCATTATACAAATGTATGTCCTCATTTGTCACAAAAACGCGCACACACACACACACACACACACACACACACACACAAACAAATGAAACGAAACCTCCTGCTCGACAATCCCTCAGTATTAGATTCATCCCTGCTGCAAGCTATTTCATAAATTGATGGGGACAAAATCTGTCATTCCTCTACCTTTCTCACAATCATACCTTTCGGTACAGTCTTTTAAGGACACTGGCATAGTTATGTTGTCCTTACCGCTTAGCTACTTAAGCTCAACTCTATACAGTTAGATTGTTTTCTTGTGAATGAACCTGTAGGACTCCCACTCGCTGTGATGCGCTTTGACAAATACATAGAGGGCACATGAAGGGTCACGAAGGAAAGAAACTGAAGCAAGTTCTCCAGAAGAAACAAAGAGTCGCTAGCTAAAGGGAGAGGCTACTCACGTCTCAGTGAATCAGTGCAGTGCCGGTGATCCGGGTGAAACTGTCATCAGATCTCCGCACTGGTCTGTGGGGGCTCTGGATATAGCGGCATCATGGGGGCTTGTGTCTGAGAAGCATCTTCTTGTCTCTTTGAGCGCGTTGTGAGCCCTGTGAGGACCTATGGGATACATGCACATTACTGTACATTGAGAATCACACGCTCACTCTACAGTGTTTGTTTCCTGCCTTGCCTTCGTGTTGGGGACTTGAGAGATTCATCAAATGCAACAAAAGTAGCGTCTTACCAACAACTGCAACAGGCTTAGTGTTCACTCAAATGTGTAATTTCTGCATCGCTAGCAGCTTCAAGCTGAATTACAAATGTAAAGACAGAGCCCGAAAGAGGAACAGAGTCGCGTGACAGACACAGTGGTGACGCTGGTATGTGTTTGCAGTACACAAGCCACGGTTAAGACAGCTGACTCCACTGTGATGTTACCCCCCTCTCTCTCTCTCTCTTTCTCGCTCTCTCTCTCTCTCACACACACGCAAGGCGTGGCAGAGTCTTAACTTTGATAAAGAATATCTCTTTGGTTTTGAGACTTTAGTCTTTGCAACTTCAGGGATCTTATCTATGCACAATCAGCTTGTAACACCCCAAAGAGAAAGGAAAACTTGAAATCACATCATATGACCCCTTTAAAGGTGTACTGTAAGTTACATCTGTTCATGCATTTCCTGGGAATCAAACCTTTAACCTTAGCATTGTTAGCGCCATGCTTTACTGTTTGGGCTACAGGAATGACTAGTTGTGAAGTCTGTTTTAAATAAGTTCTTTATAATTATGAGTCAACCAGATGCCGACCTGAATCCTGAACGGAATATGTTTCATTATAGAAATATTGCTCACAGTTGATAATTTGAAGATATTCTCCTAGAAAGACTTACCTTCTGGTTCTCCCGCGATCTCATTGGAAGCTGTTCCACGATCTCCCCCGAAACCGGCATCAGACACTCACCCTCAGGACTCAGATAAGAACCCTGGAATCATTCACTCTGTTGACACTCACCTGTCTTAACCTAACCCGTTCCACTCCTCCACATCTTGTCTCAATAAACCATCCTGTCTGTCACTTACCCGTTGTGTCTGGCCTTGCTTTATGACAGAAGACCGGACCAATACAAATACCTCCATGGATCCTCGACCTCCTACTCCCGCAGAAGTCCTGGAGGAGCTGGTAAACGCCCTCCGGGCTTCCCTGCTTCCTCCGACAACCCCCCAATATGCCTCTGCCAGTCCCATGGCCATGCCTGCTTCATACACGGGTGATGCAGCTGAGTGTGGCTGCCTCCTCCTGCAAGTGGCCTTGTTCATCGAGATGCAGCCGCAGAAATTTTCCACCGAACGCACTAAGGTTGCATTCCTGATATCACTTCTTAATGGCAGAGCGCTGTTGTGGGCTAAGGCCATATGGAACGCTAATAGTGCCATAATTAATTAATATGATGCTTTCACTAACCATTTCAAAGAAGTCTTTGGCCACACTGCAGGAGTGCTATCGGTGTCCGACCAGTTACTGCGGCTGAGCCAAGGCACGTCATCCATTCACGACTAC
>NW_015505443.1:1721731-1731920 GCF_001515645.1 Sinocyclocheilus grahami | reverse complement strand
TCAGTTCACCATCCCCTATCGTCCCGGGAATCGTAACAGTAAAGCCGACGCCCTCCCACGCATGCACTCCCCAGACACACCTTCCAATCCGGAACCCATTCTCCCTCCAGCCTTGATTGTAAGCCCCATTCAATGGAACATCAACGAGGACATTCGAGCCGCCACTGTTACCGAACCTGCTCCGCCGGGAGGCCCGGAAGGGAAAACGTATGTGCCCACTCCCCAACGACAATCCCTTCTGGGCTTCGTTCATAATGTACCGGGCTCTGGACACCCAGGCAGCAAACGGACCCTCTCGCTCCTCCAAGCTCGGTACTGGTGGCCCAGTACGACCCAGGATGTCATCAGGTACGTCCGAGGTTGCTCAGTCTGCGCCATATCCAAGACCCATCGTCACCTCCCCGTAGGCAAGCTAGTGCCCCTGCCGATTCCCCATCGACCCTGGTTTCACCTGGGAATCGATTTTGTGACTGACTTACCCAACTCAGAGGGGAATACCTGCATCTTCGTAGTCGTAGAACGTTTTTCCAAAGCCTGTAAGCTAATCCCCCTCCCAGGACTTCCAACCGCTCTCGACACTGCAGAAAGTTTATTCAGTCACGTCTTCAGAAATTTCGGAGTCCCCGAGGATGTAATCTCTGACAGGGGACCTCAGTTTATCTCCCGCGTTTGGAGGGCATTCTTCCGACTACTAGGGGTCACGGTCAACTTATCCTCAGACTACCATCCCCAGACAAATGGCCAGACTGAGAGGAAGATCCAGGAACTCGGACGTTACCTCCGGGCATACTGTCACGACGACCAACACAGCTGGAGCCGTTTCAGTGCATACTCGGGTACCAGTCCCCGCTCTTCCAGTGGACAGGAGAACCGTCGGAGGTTCCAGCTGCAGACCACTGGTTCCAAGTGAGCGAGAGAGTGTGGGCTACATTGTGCGCTACATTGGTCTGTTCCCAATACAGAGGCAGATCAACGAAGTCACTTACGAACTCCGACTACCACCCAGGTACCGAATTCACCCCACTTTCCATGTTTCACTCCTTAAACCTCATTCTCCCTCTGCTCCAGGACTCACCGAACCCGACAAACCTCCTCCAGAAATATTTGACCAACCGTCCATCTACCTGGTCCGAGACATCCTGGACTCGTGGCGACGGGGTGGTCGGTTGGAATATTTAGTAGACTGGGATGGTTATGGACTGGAGGAACGTTCTTGGGTAGCCAGGGACGACATTCTGGACCCTTTGCTACTGGAGGACTTCCATCGCACCCATCCTGATCGCCCCGCACCCAGAAGCCGTGGCCGCCCGCGTTTCCGCCCCTGGAGGGGGGGAGGGGGTAATGTCAGGGATTCATCACAGTCACTGCAGTCACCAGCCAGGATAATCACCCAATCACAGTCACCTGAGTTCTGATCACCCACACCTGCTGTCAGTCAAGCCACACTACAAATACACACACATCACAGTCACTCACTGTCCGGTCTACCGTTCACTCCTATGGACTGTTCTGGACTCTATACGATATTCTCCTAGAAAGACGTACCTTCTGGTTCTCCCACGATCCTCCAACGACTCCTTGGAAGCTGTTCCACGATCTCCCACGAAACCGGCATCAGACACTTACCCTCAGAACTCAGATAAGAACCCTGGATTCAGTCACTCTGTTGACACTCACCTGCCTTAACCTAACCCGTTCCACTCCTCCACATCTTGTCTAAATAAACCATCCTGTCTGTCACTTACCCGTTGTGTCTGGCCTTGCTTTATGACACATGTGGTGTAACCATCAAGTAAAAATCATAATTTGAACACATGTGAGTGTTCACATCTTAGTCATTATTTGGAAACACTTTACAATCGGGTTCCATTTGTTAACATTAGTTAGCTACATTAGTTAACATAAACTAACAATGAAAAATAATTCTATAGCATTTATTAATCTTTTTTTAAAGTGTTACCCATTATAAAAAATAAATAAATAAATATATATATATATCTTCAAGCATTTTCATAAATCAAATGAATCACTTATAAATATTATTTCATTTTTGGCTAGCCTCATCAGCACCACATGGCATTTTACAGCCTGAACGAACCTTGCCTTGTCATAAAAAGGTCAAATTATCTGATATGCTCAGTCAAAGGTCAATAAGGGGGGGATCAAAAGGAATATTAATTAAGAAATTGAAAACATGCTCATAATATAAGAGGTGTATTCAAGTCATCTCTTTTGGAAAATAAGCACATTTTAGCACACTTTAAAAAAAAAAAAGAGTACTTATGAAAATATAGTTAACTGCAAACTGAATGTAATGGGATTTTTGGCACTTAATTTCATGTTAATTGCAATTAAATTAAAATATACTTTAGTTTAAATGTATATGAAATGCAGTTAGCTGAACTTTAGAGTGTTTTTTGACACACTTAAGTAGGACATCTTTATATGTAGTTTATATGCAGCATGTCTTTGAAAAATGGTTAAAGTATACTACTGAATGTTCAGACAAGCATTTATAGTAAACTAAAATATACTTTAAAGTAATTTCTACTGATACTGTATATGAATGTCATGTATTTAAGTATATTCGTAATTACAGTTTTGTAAATTGAAGTTGCAATTTAGTATATTTAAAATGTAATATCAAATATCACGCTACATTATAATCACTTTGCATGTGCTTTAGTATGTCAGTCAACACATCAAAATAAGCGCACTTCATTAAAATATTCAAACAAAATTATTTAAACTGTGCTTTTAATTTGGCATTATTACAAAGTGCACTTTTATGTGTACTTAAGTGT
Organism: Sinocyclocheilus grahami; assembly: GCF_001515645.1. NCBI lineage: Eukaryota > Metazoa > Chordata > Actinopteri > Cypriniformes > Cyprinidae > Sinocyclocheilus > Sinocyclocheilus grahami. The sequence continues at coordinate 1,729,116 of NW_015505443.1, read as the reverse complement.
GTTAAGAAACAGTCATGAAGTGTGCTGCCTTAAAGTATACTTTAGTACTTTAGTTTTTTCCCAGCTGAGTTCACAAATAGATCTTCTGTGATATTTTGTCAAGTGCCTCAATCCCTGTAATTTTGGAAGGATTCCTGGTGAATTGTTTTATTCTATCGTTTGATCACTCCTGTGCTGCTCATCTCCAAAAAAAAACCAAAACAGTAACATACGTGCTTGTATATGATAATTTGTAGAGTCAGTAGTGTTGCACTGATATTCACCTGATGAATTGTGTTTTTATGTTAGCATTTCATTAGCCAATGAGGAGCTATCAGCATACAGGCAGACAGGAAGGTGATCTGACAGCTCCCCTCTAACCTGTCTATTGATCCTACAGCCTCATTAAACCTCTTATCCAGTGGTTTTCACACACCCGAGCCTGTCATCGCTCTCAAAGCTGTCAGGGCCCGAGCAACAGTCAGAACGCACACACAAACACTCACACACACGCGTTGCCAGTCTCCGCAAGCAAACATACAAGACTGTGTTTTTTTAAAAGCTTTAATCATGGCACAACAGCGAGTGGAGCATGTCAGCATGCCCTCCCCCCTCCGAAAGCGTGTTTTATTAAAGATGTTCGTGGAGAATGTCATGTAGAGCTGGAACAAAAGATAAGGATGCAGTCCGGAGAGTGCATCGTAAAAGACTTCATTAAAACTTCTCACTGTTAATGGAGGAGATGAGACCTAGTTTAACTCCTCACTGCAACTTTTTTTTTTTAATTTGCGGCTCAAATTGAATTGTGACCCTGGACCACAAAAAGTCGCTGGGGTATATTTGTAGCAATAGCCAAAAAAAACATTGTATGGGTCAAAATTATAGATTTTTCTTTTATGCCAAAAATCATTAGGATATTAAGTAAAGATCATGTTCCATGAAGATATTTTGTACATTTCCAACTGTAAATATATAAAAACTTAATTTTTGATTAGTAATATGCATTGCTGAGAACTTCATTTGGACAACTTTAAAGGCGATTTTCTCAGTATTTAGATTTTTTTTGCACCCTCAGATTCCAGATTTTCAAATAGTTGTATCTCGGCCCTTATGACTGGTTTTGTGGTCCAGGGTCACAATTGTCATACGTTTAGAAGGTGACCTGAAGTGTTTGGCATTGAGATTGTTAATGCTGATGAATCAAAGCTGTTGTGATTGCAGCAGCAACTTTGGGAATAGTCTGACTTTCTTCACTTTGATGAACGGTGTGATGCAGAGTTCATAAAGCCTTTGGCTGACACCTTGATATGAACATGTCATCTCAGGATCCAATCTGAGGTGGAATACCAATTTACATACTATTTAGCATGGCGGGATTATCGTGTCCCATGATAGAAATATAATTTCAAAGCTACCTGGATGACATATTTGGTCTAGGGGACTTCTGAAGTAGACTTCTATTTATGCTTTCTGAGCTTTGCAACAGTTCTCTGATGCAGACTGTATGTTGATGTATGTGAATTTGTAGCAAAGTGGTTGGTGGTATCAAACACCAATACTAGTTTCAATAACCACAGCAAAATTTGCTTCTGAGCACAATATGTAATTTAAACAGTCATATGAATTAATATATGAATATTGCTTTTAATTATTATAAAAATAAATATAGACAAATTCTTGTATAAAAAACGTATTATACAGTATAAATATAATTTAATGAATCAGTACATTCACAAATAATACATGCAGATATGCATAGGAATTTTGAAAGCTGCCACCTGTCAGTAGAGAACTGAATCTGCAGTTGATACTATATTGATACTGATTTTTTTTAAATTATTGATTTGCTACCAAAAGTTTGGGGTTAGTAAGATTACATATGTATGCATGCATTTATTTATATATTTAATTAATTTAAAAGGAGTCCATTGTGCTCACTTATGCTCACTTATTTGATGCAGTAAAACACTAATACTGTGAATTATTATTACAATTTTAAATAAATGTTTTCTATTTTAATGTTTTAAAATGTAATTTATTTCTGTGATGCAAATATGAATTTCCAGCATTCTAATATGCTAATTTACTCCTCAAGAAACATTTCTATCATTATTAATGTTGAAAATGGTTGTGCTGCTTCATATTTTTTTGGAAACCATGATACTTTTTTTAAGATTCTTTGATGAATACAAAGTCCATAAGAACATTTATTTATTTCATTCATTTATTTGAAAGTGGAATCTTTTGTAACATTATAAATGTCTTTACCTTTACATCACTTTTGACCAAATTAATGTGTCCTTGCTGAATAAAAGTATTAAGGGTATTTCTTTAAAAAAAATCTTTCTATTGTATATAATGTTTCTTTGTAAAGTGCTCATATGCTTCAATACTAGTTCACTGGTTTATTATATTCTTTAAAAGTACAGTTCATACTTTTCAAAGAATGCAACTTGGGAGGCAGACTGATTGCAGTTTGGTTGCCAAGCCTGCAATTGGTTTCATGCTTTCATATGATTCAGCAGCTCCAATCTCGAGCTGTTTGTCAGAGGCCTCACAAGCCTCGTTGCTAATTGCCCTCATTAACAGCCAACACTCACACCCTGCACCGTTCCCTGCAATTAAGACTTTGCAGTAGAGATGATATGAGGTAGAATAATGTGGTGGGTCAAGGAGATAAAGTTAATCTAATTAATTCTCACTTAAATTAACGATATCGCTTGCACACAAATGGTTTTTGCACTTAGAGTGTATTCGTCCCTATTTTGAGAAGTCGAAACATGTGACAGGACAGGAAATAAAAGGCTTTTGTTGTGTTTGTGTGAGTTATTCTTTGTGAGATGAACACGACATTTTATGGTGAGGTCGTATTAAAGATCTGCAGGCATTAAATGACACTAATAAGAGACTAACGAATATGAAAACATTTATAAAAATAGGCATGAAGCTCCTTGGAGCAAGATATTGGGTGACAGCCACATTGGCTGAGCTTAACTGACAAAAGCTAACGCACACACACACACACACACATTATCAAAATAATCTGAACCGTAATCGACTATGATTGAGTTGGATTTAAAATGCACCTGAAACTATGGATTAATCGTAATAAACTTTACATTATGAATAACACATTTCTTTAGACAAAATGCATATAGGTGAGCTGTGGGAAAAGTACATGTTTATATTAAGTGCTTCAAACTAACTAAGCATATAGTTTAATGTGGCTTGTGTTTATTTCTTCATCAGAACAGATTTAGAGGAATTTATCATTACATCAGACAAACCCATCAAGAGGTTTTTAACTTCAAATTGTTGCTTCCAACTAAAATATGACTCCTCTAACCATAATATTGCTTTCTCACAATTGATGAGCAAGTGATGTAATGCTAAATTTTCCCAGTCTGTTCAGACATAGAAACAAAGACAAAGAGACGGCTTAGTACAGAAAATTTTCAGCAAATTTTCATTTTTGGCTAAACTATTCCTTTAGCAAAACCCTTTATCCAACTTTTTATTTTGAACTACACATTGTCATATGACACACCATAAGTGATTCAAAACTTTTGATTGGTTTGATCTGTGAATATGTGACTGGTTCATTTCAAGAACCAGATCATAAGTGTCATTCATTTGTGAGTTGCAGCACTGCTTGCACAGTACACTTTGTGTTGTGTGCAGCCAGCAAAGACAACACAGTAGAAAGATGCTTTATCAATTTATTGTTTTTGCTTTCTTTTACAGTTCCCAGTCTCTCTTTCGCAACACATTCAATTCGGGCTGCGCGCTAACGCGACTAATACATAATTTATTTTGCCATAGTGCTGTTCTATTCAGCAGTGCAACACCGCAGTGGGAAAACAGCACTGAAAAAGGACTGAAATTCATGTAAAGCATTTTTAAAAATTCAAAAAGAACAGCTTCTCAGATTCCAGCTGTACCTAAAAATGAAAAAATACAAATGAAAAATGTTTTGCTTATTTATTTGTATTTTTTGCTTTGAAATGCAAGAGGTCAGTGTTTCCTGCTATATATACAGTATATATATATATATATATCACATATATGTCATTATAATATAGTTAATGTTTATACAGATTCTTTTTTGAAAGGCTCTTAAAAGCATGAAATGGATATTTTTTTCCCTGTCTGCTGCCTCTCACGTCACAGCTCATATTTTGTGCAGAGTTTGTGTGTGTGTGTGTGTGTGTGTTAATGCAGTCACAAGATCCCCAAGTTCTTGCCGCCAATCAGTGTTGTCATGACAATAAACGATGACACGCAACGTGCCTTTTTTCTGAATTTGAAGCACAGTAAAATCTCTACACAAATGAAATGTCAAAACATAGCATCATTTAATAACATAATCCCATTACGATCTACGGTACAGTAGTTCATTTTTGGGAGTAGCTTCTCCAACACTGGTGTTTCCTGCTATATATACAGTATATATATATATATATATCACATATATGTCATTATAATATAGTTAATGTTTATACAGATTCTTTTTTGAAAGGCTCTTAAAAGCATGAAATGGATATTTTTTTCCCTGTCTGCTGCCTCTCACGTCACAGCTCATATTTTGTGCAGAGTTTGTGTGTGTGTGTGTGTGTGTGTTAATGCAGTCACAAGATCCCCAAGTTCTTGCCGCCAATCAGTGTTGTCATGACAATAAACGATGACACGCAACGTGCCTTTTTTTCTGAATTTGAAGCACAGTAAAATCTCTACACAAATGAAATGTCAAAACATAGCATCATTTAATAACATAATCCCATTACGATCTACGGTACAGTAGTTCATTTTTGGGAGTAGCTTCTCCAACACTATTAAAATGAGACACAAAGTATAGCAGACGATTGACGCCTGGCTGAACCGCAGGTGTATCAGTCAGCCCTCTTCGAATGTTTTGAGCATCTTTTGCCTCGAAGCACCGCAATGCATCATGGGGTTTGTTTTCTCTCTGACATTTACGCTCATAACCATTATCTCATATAGCTCTCTGTGTGACAGTTTATTCATTCATATGCTTACAAGATGACAGGGCAGTCATTGATATCAGTTAGTGAACGAGAGACAGACGCCACGACATGGCTCTAATGAATCGAATTGATTTTGATCCTGTTTTCCTCCCCGTATCCTCGCTCTAGTTTTAAAAAGACTTTCATAAATGAGATATCCTGCAAATCGCAGTTAGTATGAGTCTGTTTTGTAGCTATATTGCAAGCGTCGTTAAAAACTGGATCGCTCACAGACACATACATTTACACAGGCACGCGCAGTTAGCCCTCGTCTAGCTCTTTCGAGAGCCCCTGGTGATAAACATTAAGATGTTTTTGTTCTCTTTAAGGAAGATTAAGTTGGACTGGATGTTCTCGGAAGAACTGAGGAGAGAGATCATAATACATAAAAAGCAAATGCGCTCATCTGGCTCTCAGTAGGCAGCTATAGCCTATTTTAACTGATTAATCATAGATGTTTATTTGATTGGCTGCAGTTATTTGTCAAGCTATTGTAAACAGTTTTTTGTGCGTGTGTGTGTGTGTTAGAAATTGTTTTGCTTTTAGCTTTGATTGTTTGTTTAATTTTTTATAACATCATCAACTCTCCATAACCCTACCAAACTGGATTGTCAACACAGAAAAAAATGTATCCTTCTTAGAAATTTGAAACCGACTTTTTTGTTATTTAGCAATTTTGAAGGTGTGAATTATGCTGGTATGTGAGGATTAGCCAATCATAAGAGAGGTCATTTAGATACAGAAATCTTAAAGGCATAGTTCACCCAAAAATGAAAATCTGTCATCATTTTGTTGTTTCAAATCTGTATAACTTGCTTTCTTCTATGAAACACAAAAGAAGATATTTAGATTTTTTTTTTTTAATAGTAATTTTAGTACTTCAACTTATTTATTTCAGTTGTTTGCCATGGCAACATTTCAAATTTTTTAAGTTAGTCATCTAATATATTTTATTTCAGCTTTATTTCAATTTTAAAACCAAACAAATAATAATAAAAATAATAATAATAACAACGACAACACTAATAATAATAATAATAATAATAATACATTAATTTTTAAAACCGAATAATATGTTTATAGCTTTAGTTTTAATTAAAAGTAACACTTTTTATACCACTGAATTCTTCACAATATCTTATTTTGCTTTTCTACAGAAGAATTTTTTTTTATTATTATAATTTTTTTGTATAAATTGAGAATCAAATTTAAACACAAAATATCATGATTCTTACACACTTCTCAATAGACAACTAAAATAAATTCTAAAAATATTAAAAAATATTTTATTAATTAGATTTTTTTTTTTTTACATTTGAATAAATGATTCAATGACTCAAAGACTTCAGCTGTGTTACTGGATAAATCAGCATTTTTTTAAGGAATCTCTGGAATGATTAACAGTCGCTTGTCGCCACCTACTGGCGTGATACAATCTTTACAATGAAATACATCAATCTTTATGAATCTATAGGAAGCGTCAAGTTACCTTCAAAAGGCGATTTACACCATTTTGATCCTACTGTAGATATTACTGTCTGTATCTGAACTATAAAAATGTATTTATTGAATTTTTTTAAGACTGAAATATTGATACTGTGTGGTTGAAAAGAGTGTTTGTGAAGCTGTTTCATGTCTTTTGCTCTTTTTGGATCAGAAGCAGCGTGAATGTAGATTTGAATGTTTTGCTGTGATCGTACTCGTTAAACATTTAATAGATATAGCCAAATTATCATCATTTAGGAATAAAATCACATGGGTGTTTGATTCGAGATCATTATCTTTTAAGAAAAAGTAATGTTACAATAAATTATAACAGTTTTTGATTTAACACACCATCATAAGTCAACTTGAGGGAAACTAGCCACACAATAAGTCTTGATTGTAATTGACCATTGAAAAACCCATATTATTTGGCTGCTAATCTGAATATTAGAGAGAAAAGTCTCCCTCTGTGTCTATTGTGGTTACTCCGCTGATTCAAGGAAAGAATAAAACGCTACAAAAGTGCAGAAAATGGTCCCTTTGAAGCTTTAGTAAAGCATTAGCATTCACCACCGAACCACAGTAATCATTTATCTGCCTTAACACTAGTGTAGAATCACAGTCCAGTGATGGAGAAAGAGTTAGTAGGTAGAGAAGTGCAGTGTGAACTGCTGTCAGTGGACACATCTGTCAACACTGCAGCTCTTCTGTTTAAGTCAGTCTGGCTGTTTCGCCCAGGCCGTTCTCTTCCCTGTGTGCCTGTTTACCATTTAACGAGGCAGTATTTCAATGCTTTCAATACATCCAGTGTGGAAATAACAGGCTCAGAGCAACACACTGCATATAAAACTGTAATACAGTGCATTGTGAGATTTAAAAGCTTTTGAATGAAACTGC
>NW_015505443.1:1699034-1717260 GCF_001515645.1 Sinocyclocheilus grahami | reverse complement strand
ATTTCTTCATCAGAACAGTTTTAGAGGAATTTATAATTATATCAGACAAACCCATCAAGAGGATTTTAACTTCAAATTGTTGCTTCCAACTAAAATATGACTCCTCTAACCATAATATTGCTTTCTCACAATTGATGAGCAAGTGATGTAATGCTAAATTTTCCCAGTCTGTTCAGACATAGAAACAAAGACAAAGAGACGGCTTAGTACAGAAAATTTTCAGCAAATTTTCATTTTTGGCTAAACTATTCCTTTAGCAAAACCCTTTATCCAACTTTTTATTTTGAACTACACATTGTCATATGACACACCATAAGTGATTCAAAACTTTTGATTGGTTTGATCTGTGAATATGTGACTGGTTCATTTCAAGAACCAGATCATAAGAGTCATTCATTTGTGAGTTGCAGCACTGCTTGCACAGTACACTTTGTGTTGTGTGCAGCCAGCAAAGACAACACAGTAGAAAGATGCTTTATCAATTTATTGTTTTTGCTTTCTTTTACAGTTCCCAGTCTCTCATTCGCAACACATTCAATTCGGGCTGCGCGCTAACGCGACTAATACATAATTTATTTTGCCATAGTGCTGTTCTATTCAGCAGTGCAACACCGCAGTGGGAAAACAGCACTGAAAAAGGACTGAAATTCATGTAAAGCATTTTTAAAAATTCAAAAAGAACAGCTTCTCAGATTCCAGCTGTACCTAAAAATGAAAAAATACAAATGAAAAATGTTTTGCTTATTTATTTGTATTTTTTGCTTTGAAATGCAAGAGGTCAGTGTTTCCTGCTATATATACAGTATATATATATATATATATCACATATATGTCATTATAATATAGTTAATGTTTATACAGATTCTTTTTTGAAAGGCTCTTAAAAGCATGAAATGGATATTTTTTTCCCTGTCTGCTGCCTCTCACGTCACAGCTCATATTTTGTGCAGAGTTTGTGTGTGTGTGTGTGTGTGTGTTAATGCAGTCACAAGATCCCCAAGTTCTTGCCGCCAATCAGTGTTGTCATGACAATAAACGATGACACGCAACGTGCCTTTTTTTCTGAATTTGAAGCACAGTAAAATCTCTACACAAATGAAATGTCAAAACATAGCATCATTTAGGAACATAATCCCATTATGATCTACTGTACAGTAGTTGATCTTTTGGAGTAGCTTCTCCAACACTGTAGCAGATGATTTACACCTGGCTGAAGCGCAGGTGTATCAGTCAGCCCTCCTCGAATGTTTTGAGCATCTTTTGCCTCGAAGCACCGCAATGCATCATGGGGTTTGTTTTCTCTCTGACATTTACGCTCATAACCATTATCTCATATAGCTCTCTGTGTGACAGTTTATTCATTCATATGCTTACAAGATGACAGGGCAGTCATTGATATCAGTTAGTGAACGAGAGACAGACGCCACGACATGGCTCTAATGAATCGAATTGATTTTGATCCTGTTTTCCTCCCCGTATCCTCGCTCTAGTTTTAAAAAGACTTTCATAAATGAGATATCCTGCAAATCGCAGTTAGTATGAGTCTGTTTTGTAGCTATATTGCAAGCGTCGTTAAAAACTGGATCGCTCACAGACACATACATTTACACAGGCACGCGCAGTTAGCCCTCGTCTAGCTCTTTCGAGAGCCCCTGGTGATAAACATTAAGATGTTTTTGTTCTCTTTAAGGAAGATTAAGTTGGACTGGATGTTCTCGGAAGAACTGAGGAGAGAGATCATAATACATAAAAAGCAAATGCGCTCATCTGGCTCTCAGTAGGCAGCTATAGCCTATTTTAACTGATTAATCATAGATGTTTATTTGATTGGCTGCAGTTATTTGTCAAGCTATTGTAAACATTTTTTTGTGTGTGTGTATGTTAGAAATTGTTTTGCTTTTAGCTTTGATTGTTTGTTTAATTTTTTATAACATCATCAACTCTCCATAACCCTACCAAACTGGATTGTCAACACAGAAAAAAATGTATCCTTCTTAGAAATTTGAAACCGACTTTTTTGTTATTTAGCAATTTTGAAGGTGTGAATTATGCTGGTATGTGAGGATTAGCCAATCATAAGAGAGGTCATTTAGATACAGAAATCTTAAAGGCATAGTTCACCCAAAAATGAAAATCTGTCATCATTTTGTTGTTTCAAATCTGTATAACTTGCTTTCTTCTATGAAACACAAAAGAAGATATTTAGATTTTTTTTTTTTAATAGTAATTTTAGTACTTCAACTTATTTATTTCAGTTGTTTGCCATGGCAACATTTCAAATTTTTTAAGTTAGTCATCTAATATATTTTATTTCAGCTTTATTTCAATTTTAAAACCAAACAAATAATAATAAAAATAATAATAATAACAACGACAACACTAATAATAATAATAATAATAATAATACATTAATTTTTAAAACCGAATAATATGTTTATAGCTTTAGTTTTAATTAAAAGTAACACTTTTTATACCACTGAATTCTTCACAATATCTTATTTTGCTTTTCTACAGAAGAATTTTTTTTTATTATTATAATTTTTTTGTATAAATTGAGAATCAAATTTAAACACAAAATATCATGATTCTTACACACTTCTCAATAGACAACTAAAATAAATTCTAAAAATATTAAAAAATATTTTATTAATTAGATTTTTTTTTTTTTACATTTGAATAAATGATTCAATGACTCAAAGACTTCAGCTGTGTTACTGGATAAATCAGCATTTTTTTAAGGAATCTCTGGAATGATTAACAGTCGCTTGTCGCCACCTACTGGCGTGATACAATCTTTACAATGAAATACATCAATCTTTATGAATCTATAGGAAGCGTCAAGTTACCTTCAAAAGGCGATTTACACCATTTTGATCCTACTGTAGATATTACTGTCTGTATCTGAACTATAAAAATGTATTTATTGAATTTTTTTAAGACTGAAATATTGATACTGTGTGGTTGAAAAGAGTGTTTGTGAAGCTGTTTCATGTCTTTTGCTCTTTTTGGATCAGAAGCAGCGTGAATGTAGATTTGAATGTTTTGCTGTGATCGTACTCGTTAAACATTTAATAGACATAGCCAAATTATCATCATTTAGGAATAAAATCACATGGGTGTTTGATTCGAGATCATTATCTTTTAAGAAAAAGTAATGTTACAATAAATTATAACAGTTTTTGATTTAACACACCATCATAAGTCAACTTGAGGGAAACTAGCCACACAATAAGTCTTGATTGGACCTCGGAATAAGAAAGAAACAGACTAATATTAGCGTAGATGCCATTCTGTCCTAATTAATGCAGCCTAACAATCCTTTAATGGATTTGAATATTAGAAATGTGTTAGTGTGTTATGTGTAAACTAGGTTAAAGAGATAGGTTTTTAATCTAGATGTAAACTGACAGAGTATGTCTGCCTCCCAAACAATGTTAGGTAGGTTATTCCAGAGTTTGGGCGCTAAATAGGAGAAGGATCTGCCGCCCGCAGTTGATTTTGATATTCTAGGTATGAAATTCAGAATTTTGAGAACGCAGCGGACGTGGAGGAATATATTGCAATAAGAGCTCATTCAATTACTGAGGTGCTAAACCATTCAGGGCTTTATAAGTAATAAGCAAGATTTTAAAATCTATACGATGTTTAATAGGAAGCCAGTGCAGTGTTGACAGAACCGGGCTAATATGGTCATACTTCCTGGTTCTAGTAAGAACTCTTAACTGCTGCATTTTGGACCAGCTGGAGTTTGTTTATTAAGCGTGCAGAACAACCACCCAATAAAGCATTACAATAATCTAACCTTGAGGTCATGAACGCATTAATTAACATTTCTGCATTTGACATAGAGAGCATAGGTCGTAAAGTATTCAGGGGAAGTATATATATATATATATATATTATACATATATATTATGAATGCATACATTTGATTAATTACAATATTTGTTGGTTTGATGTTATATGTTATATGTTACATACTACAAATTTACCTACTAAAAAGTGTACAGTTGTTCTAAAAAACCTATAATATTCTGTTTAATGGCAGGTTACATTGTGACAACATGTTTAGCAAAAGGTCTTGAAAATCACTTTTTTTCTGTGCAATAATGGTGAAATTTTTTACTCAGATAATACATATTGTAAATAAAAAAACGTTTTTTTTTTAGTTAATTAACTAGTTAAACTATTGATTATCTTAACAAATCTATCTAGCTTAATTAAAAACTAGTTTAACTAGTCAACTAACTACTATTAGAATTGTATTTACAAAGTATTTTTTTATTTACAACTTATTTTTACAGTGTATAATAAAGTTAGATTAATACACAATTATTAATATGGAATTATGTGCATCTTTTATTTATTGATCTAAATTTATTATACACTGTTTTGTGTGCATGTGTGCATCTTTTATTTTGCATTTTTAAGTTTATTGGAGTACATTTTACCAAAAAAATACTATTTTAGTCTCTCTACTCCAAAATGTCGTGTTTAATTCAGTGTCACTTGCCCTTTCTTTGTAAAAAATTGTGAAATGTACAATTTCCGAGTGAAAATGTCTACACCAAATTACAATCAGTGTAAAATACTAGTTCATTTATTAATCTCTAGCTTTTTCTTCAGACATTTTTCAGTCTGTGCCAGAGCAAAATCAAATGTGTGCAGCCACAAAAAAATGTTTTTCAACATGAAGACCCATGAAGGAGATGCTTGCTTTTTTGAGTTAGCATATTCGTCATCACTTCCTCCTGTTCGTTTATGAGTGTGTGTGCGCGTTTGCATAATATATGCCTTTTTGAAGTGCATGCATGAGTGTAAATTCACTGGCGCAAACCTGAACAACAGCAGCGTGTGATTGAAGAACTCCATGGAAATGTCAAGAGTCATCAAGCTCCATTCAGTCCCAATCAGCCCTAATTCTGCCTGTAGTGTATTCTCTAAACCCATGCAACATGCTCCCCGGGTCCCTCCAGATTTAGCCCTCCTTGACTTTGTCACAAGGATTCGGGAACAGGACGGCGCCTAGGAGACTCATACTCCTGTTCGGGGTCAAGGGTCAATTAAAGCTTATTGAATAATAAATGGAAAGAAATAACAGGCAGCTGGGAGCAAGCAATGTCTTGATCTCTGTCTACCCCTCCGTCTCTCACTCGCTCTCATTTGCGGCCAGCCCTGTATGAGCCTGTAATGTCCTGTATATATGCAGGGATTCATATTGCAGTCACAGCCACACTGGCTGAAATTGGTGGTTGAAGATGGAGTTGAAATTGGAAAGTGGTTATCATGTCTGCATGAGGAAACACATTTGAGTCAGTAGGAGGTGGGGGAGAAGAAATCAGGCTGGCTGTATTATTGTGGGGACTGTTTTCTGCGTGCTGTGGGCCTGAGATTGTAGCCCAAGGTGAATCCAGACCAACCTGAAGTCAGACGCTCTGAGCGGACACAGGTGAGGAGTCCACCTAATGATGCATACCTAATGCGCCGCAGCTTTATGACACTGAACAATCACTGCCACCTCATTGAATATCACTGCATCTGCTGAAATGTTATTTAACACCTTTGTTATTCACATTTTTTGTAGTAATTTGTCATTTTCATCTCAGTAAATCTACTGTGAGCAGGCGTACAAAAGAAAAAGCATCATGGTGTTTAGTTGTTGGAGCGTTTTATTCATCCTTTTACATACAAATATTGGCCCACAGAGTTTCCTTTCTGTGGCATATGAGGAAAACTGGAAGTTAAAATCTCCTGCAGTCACTTCGATCTTGTCTTTGAAAAAATGTCAGGGGAGAGCCGCCGTTCTGTGATCACAAGGCATTCAAAAATCTTTGGACTCGATGTCTGAAGTCGTCTCTTGAGTGTAACACTCCTGCACACTTGTATTTTACCCTCTTTACCAGAGTGTTTGTGCTTAAAGCTTCTTTGGAAACTGTCAAAAACTAACAATCCAACTCATTTAATTCTCCTCACACCTGGTGTTAATATATGTGGTTTAATTTTCAAACTCCTTTGCATATTATTATGTAAATGTATGGCACGGTATTGCATTTAAAAGACCTGCTAATGCTGCATTCCATTCAACTGAAGGAACGGTGGCATTAGAACTCTATTTGAAGTTGGACTTCCAAATTGGAAACTCATTCGGGTCTAGAAATCTAAAACTCAGATTTTGCAGAAATGCGGATGAATGTTGTCACATGGTGGTGCTGAGGGAGATGTACACAGTAAAAAGATAACCAAAAATTCAACTTTAAATGTTATCGTCCTCATGTTGTTCCAAACCTGTAAACAACAAAATATTTTGAGAATGTTTTAACTGTTATGTCCACAATGAATGTCACGGGGGTCCAAAATAACACCAGAAACTATTGACTTTCTTTATATGGGCAATAAAAAAAAAGCTAGATATTTTTCTAAATATAATCTCTTGTGATTCAGAGAAGAATACAGTACAGGTTTTGAATTGAGGGTGAGTAAATTATGACAAAAGTTAAATTTTTGGGGTGAACTATCCTTTGTAAAAAAAAGAAAAAAAGAATACATTTAGCATACTTACATACTTAAAAAGAGTAGCCTACTTGTTATGGAAATACTATACAGTACATTAAAAGAACATACATAAGTGCAAACTGAATGGAATGTGCTCAGACACTTAATTGCGTGTTATTTACAATTAAATAAAATGTCTTAAACTTATATTTATATTAAATGCGATAAGAGTCCTTTTTAAGCCACTTACGGAGGACTTAGTACATCTTTGTATGCACTTTAGTGATTACTTCTATTGTGTAAAACTTTTACTGTAATTTGACATTATTACAAAGATAATTTTTAGTAAATATACTTAAGTGTGTTAGTCAGAAGCATAGTCACGAAAATGTACTCTCTTAAAGTAAGTGGCCTTTATTTAATTAATATTATTATATTTGCAAGTTCAGGTTTTTTAAAGTTTACTTTTAAAGTACATTAAAAGTGGGCATTCAATACAATTAAGCATGCTTCTTTTTAAAGGCGTCCCTTTAAAGCAAATAAATGCATATATGAGTCAAATTTCCTAAAATATATGATACTACAACTAGTCTAGCATAAATGGTAAATAATCCCGTTACCATAACAAGTTAGCACAGCATAGCAATTTAGTTGCTAGCAAACAACTGCAAACCTAACAGTAGCACTGCCATTTTGTTTGCTGATACACAGAGCATTAGGCAATGCAACTCCATTATGTTTGAAGTTTGCAGATGTTAAGCATGAGTATCACACATCCGTCTCTGAATGGAATGCAGCATAATAAAATCTATCTTGTTTTAAGGAGCGAGGTAGCGACGTGGTAAATTAGCTACAGGATGCCTGCCATTCATTCTGTAATTAGGTAGAAAGCTTGAGATGATAGTATACCCATGTGAAAAGCTGGTTAAGGGAAGAGATGCTATCTCATGAGTTTTGGTATTTCACCAGTGTTGGGAGTGTGTGTGTGATATTGTAATATGCAGAGCACAGTGTCTTACGATAGCCCCTTGTTTCCATAAACACCATATTACAGCCTCCGCCTGGAAAATGGCTGTTGTAACAAAGAGAAACTTGTATATTCAATATCTCATTCATCCACTATGATTTTAGTCTCTTATAGGGTGCTTTCACACTTGGTTCGATTGCTCCCCCCTGCCCTCTGCCCCCACTGATTTGTGTCCATACTGTGTTTTTTTGGGTTCCGAACCACGGTAAGTTTGCGTCATAAGAGTGGCAGCTGTTTACCCCTATTACTAGGGAACAAGTATGCACAAGACGGCAAAATTAATGGATGCTTGCTCTCTTCATTTTTGTACTTAAGATTTTGAAAATTGTGATTCATTTCCAAAGCGCCAACACAGAATGGCTCATGTGTGTCTATTTGTCACGACTGTAATGCAAAGGTTCAAAAGAACGCCGTAGTCAATTTAGCAGAAATGAGATATACATTCTCTCTGCTGCAGCGTGTCAGTCATGCTTTTCAGGAAAGCAAGTGAGTTACACATAAATACACAGTTTGCCCAATTCATATGTCTTTAATAGCGGTTCACTTCCGTTATTTAGTACGACTGCATTCACATCAGAAGTGAACCGTACCAGAGTTGCATGAACCGTACCCCAGACAACCCATTATAGGCGGACTCGGGTATGGTTCACTGGTGCGCACCCGAGTTCAGAAAACAGTGTTCACATTATCCAAACGGACCGAACTCTGACGTCAAACAAACCCGGGTGCGCACCAAAAGTGCTAGTGTGAAAGCCCCCTTATTGAGGTCTGGTGAGATGAAAAAAGGAATGAATTAGTCATTCTTTACAGCTTTTTCCTGAAACACTTGCATATAGTTTTTGTTCTCATGTATAATACATCTAGGTTTGGTTGGTTTTATTATTTTGTCTTTATGTGCTGATGTGACAGCACCCCGGCATGGTGTGCAACCCCTCCCTGCGGGCGGCCACTTCGTTCGCCCCGCCGTCAGTGCCGGCTCACTGAGTCTATTCAGGTCCACGGGCGGCAGGGGTGGTCCTCAGATCCACGTTTTGTGTGGTCTGAAAGGAAGTGGCTGTAGGCCTTCAGGGCTCAACGGCAGGGTTTTTCATGGGGGGTTTTGGAATATGCCAGGTCAGGACAAACGCAGCCATTGTGGTTTGTTTAAGATGGCATTTTGCCAGCCACCTCATTGCAGATGTATTGAGTGGACTCCACTGTCTGCACATTTCTCTCGAAACGTTTACTGCAAGCAGGAGCGATCTGAAAAATGGTGAGAAGGGGCACATTATGAACTTTGTCAACCTGATCTGTGAATATCAATTAGGTGAATTAGGTAACATTCGGACAGTAGTTGAAAGTTATTAACTTGTTAAAATTTGTGCATTTGTTGGTTTAACTGCCGATGTGACCAGCTGTCATGCCACTGCCTAATAGGGATAGTCAATGCAAAAATGACAATTTTGTCATTGTTTGAGGCCCGTTTACACCAAAAACAATAACTATAACAGTAACTATATTGGTGTTCACACCAGCATATATAAGATAGAGTTTTGAATTTTATAAGCACACTTATGTTGCTCTTTAGAGCAGGATGGATTCTGATTGGGTGTCTGATTCTGATTTTATCATTCATCAGAATTAAAATATAGTTCAGAAAGTGATTTTAGTTGTGGTGGGGACTTCGTTATTCTCAATCATTATTATTATTATTATTATTATTATATTATTAAAATTAATAATAACAATAATTACAATTTTTAGTTATCGTTAAAATTATCATTCTTGGTGTGAACCAAGTCATTTTAATTTTAGGTCAACTGTATTAGTTTGAGTTATTTCAGTATACAGTTTAATACGTTTATAAACTAAATGAAAATTATAAATTTTTTATATTTTATTTCATTTCAAGTAACAATTTTTTATGGTCTTTGTAAACTATAATAACATTGTTTCTGTGAAACATGCAGTAATAGAAGGCGTTTTAAAAAAAGTTTTGCTTTTAAGTCAACAACACTGAACCCCATTGACATTTTTTTTTTTGTTTTTTTTTTGGGTAAACTATACTTTAATGTTGTTGTTGTTGTTTTTGTTTTTTGCGACTGGCAACCATATATTTTCTTCACACTGTGGCCAAGCAAATAAAATGCTTGCTGCCAAACTGGTCAAACTGAGATATTTTTAAAAGTGGCAAGTGTTGTCTAGTTCCAAGTTATAATGGTTGCCGCAGGTATGTAAATGGATGTGAGGACAAAGACAAGAAAAAGTCCCAGATTTGGTGCTTGGTCCCGGTGACTGAATGCACAAATTAGTCAGATGAAAATGTTGCCATGGTTTCCAGGGGACATGTGGCGCCTCTGCCTTGTGTCCTGTTGCCCTCCTGTGATAATAACAAGGCATTTGACATTTGATTTGGTCAATTTAGAGGTTACTTTGTTCTACTAGGAGACCTCTTAGGCCTGTACATGTGTCTTTAGTCATCACGGCTCATTGTGGAACATTACGTGGAACATTATCCAGTCCACATGAAACATAGGGAAGTATTTCTGTTGCAACAGTAAATCTGTCGTTCAGTCATCTGGTACTCATTTAAGACAACCGCTCCCGCCACATGCTACAGATCTACTTAGCCTCAGTGCTGAGGGCAAAATGGGTGAATAGATGGACAATTTTTTCAGGCTTTGAGGCAAAAGTCAACAGTATGTGCAACATTTATCACAGTCAATCAGACCTAGCATCCTATTCAAGTTCACTCTTTGCTGGCAGAGTTCTATAACCTCATGATTTAATGACAGGCCATGGGCAGCTCAGGTGGCACAAATCCAAGCTCTAAGCTGTTGTTTTGTGGGTTTTATTTGGTGTGGTCTCATTAGACCCTCCTTCACATCTTGAAGTAATGTGTGTAAGAGTTTGCCGTTTTTAATTTGTTTATCATTTCCTGTAATTTCGCTAATTAAAGTTTGATGGCGAGCATTAACCTTAGCAATGAATGCTCTTATTACCCTTCAGAATTACTCTTACACACATACTCGTTTACACACGCTTATTCTCACACTGTAAAAAGTGTCATCTAAAAAGTGTGGTTGCTATCCTGTTGTTGTTTAAAGGAATGGTTCACTCAAAAATGAAAATTTGCTGAAAAGTCACTCGCCCTCAGGCCATCCAAGATGTAGATCAGTTTGTTTCTTCAGAACAGATTTGGAGAAATTTAGCATTACATCACTTGCTCACCAATGGATCCTCTGCAGTGAATGGGTGCCGTCAGTCACAGTAATCACAAGTAATCCACATGACTCCAGACAATCAGTTATGATCCTGTGAAGAGAAAAGCTGCATGTTTGTAAGAAATAAATCCATCATTAAGGTGCTTTTAACTTCAAACCATCGCTTCTGGCCAAAATTATGGAGTCCATGATCCATAATATTGCTTTCTCCAGTGAAAAAGTTTCTAAATCAGGAGAAAAAATGAAACAGGACAACAGGGGATGGACTTTTTCACTGGAGAAAGCAATATTATGGATCATGGACTCCATAATTTTGGCCAGAAGCGATGGTTTGAAGTTAAAAGCACCTTAATGATGGATTTATTTCTTACAAACATGCAGCTTTTCTCTTCACAGGATCATAACTGATTGTCTGGAGTCATGTGGATTACTTGTGATTACTGTGACTGACGGCACCCATTCACTGCAGAGGATCCATTGGTGAGCAAGTGATGTAATGCTAAATTTCTCCAAATCTGTTCCTATGAAGAAACAAATTCATCTACATCTTAGATGACCTGAAGGTATGTACATTTTCAGCAAATTTTTGGGTAAACTCTTCCTTTAAGGCTGAAATACATTGTACATATCTTGTAATGTTTTATTATATTTACATGGACCAAATGTCCCTACGATGATAGCAAAGCCTGAAAAAACACACCTTGTTGCTTATATGAGGAAAACAACTTCTTTGACTTCTTTTATATGTGAAATGCAGTAGCAATGCTGCTAACTCAACTACATTTTTCAGTAGCATTCCAGTAGTTCATATGTTTCTATAACAGAGCAGGGTTTTTTTTTCATTGAAGCTACTTTAGCAGTCAAGCTATTTTTTTCCCAATAATTAATGGTATTTATGCATTAGCAATATATCACTGTTTTTAATATCACAGTGTTGCACATGCATGCCTGAGAAAAAATGAAAAATAATAAATTAAACTAATTAAAACGCTCCTCTCTCTTTCTGATATGTCGCGCTGCGAGCTCTGATTCAAGTCTATGTGCAGAAGTCCCAGCGCGGCAATTTGCATCTTTTTATAGCCATATATTTAGTTAATCGCTGTAGTTCATCACTACATTTCTGAGTCATAGTCTAGTTTAGTTGTATTTAGTGTAAATGGACTGTGTCTGTTTAAGATAAATTGATCTGATTATGTCACCATAATCAAGATTTATTCATTCAAAAACCTATTTTTGAGCCAGAGAAATACTGCTCTGATTGAGTTATAATTATATAATCTGTTACTTGCCTGTTTCAAAAGATATGGCTCCCTAAAATAGCAGCGTGCTACACTCTAGCATTCTATCAAAAAGAGTACTTATGATGAAAATTATATACTTTAAAAGAACATAGTTAAGTGTGAACTAAATGTAATGTTTTCAAACACTTACTGTTATCTCATGCTATTGCTATTACATGAAAATATACTGTAGTTTAAATGTACATTAAATGCAGTTAGCTGAACTTTCGAGTGCTTTTTGACACACTTCAGTACATCTTTATAGGTAACTTCATTATTACTTTTATTGTCTTTGAAATATAGTTAAAGTGTACTGCCGAGTGCATTTATGATAGACTAAAATATACTTTAATGTAATTTCTTTTAAAATTCGGATGTCATGAATTTTAAATAACCTATATTTTTTTATTCAGATTTGTAATGCTGAAGATGCAATTTATTACATTTAAAATATATTAACTTTAAATGTAATGTCAAATTACACACTACAGTTAAAATTATAATCGAGTTCTTTATTCGTGCTTTAGTATGTTAGTCAGCAGATCAAAAATAAATGTACTTCTTTAAAACATGACAAAAGATTTGTAAAGCATAACGATACAAAACATACTTTGAAGTAAAACATTTAATTTGACGTTAATACGAAGCGTACTTTTTAAAAGTGCACTTAAAGGCTGGAATACACTACACGATTTTTGCCCCAATTTTCCTTCTATTTACAGTCTGGAGAAGTTGACGCTAGTTGCTGAAAGTCAGAGCCAGTCTGCAGATTTGAGTTAACAGATCTGATAGAAAATCACATAGTGTATAATGGTCACAGACTCCAATTTTATCTTCAGACTATTATTCCATCCAGTTGGAGGATATCATACACGTTTGATATTTTGAGCCGTTTTGAAAGCATATTGTTTTATGCAAGGTGCATGTTTCTGTGTGAGTTTGTTGTGATTGGAAAAACGTTGTTGTTAAATCTGTTCAGATTTTAAAAGTTGTGTAGTGTATTCCAGCCTTTAGTGTGTTTAGAAACAGTCATGAAAGTATGCTGTCTTTAAGTACACTTAAGTGGGCTTTTATTTTATTAATATTATATTATCTGAAAGTACTGTCTTTTAAAAATATACTTTAAAGATTTGAAGTACACTACATGTGTGCATTTAATACAATACTTTTTTATTATTTTTTTTTTCTTCAATTTTTAGAAGCTGTAGGCTTATAGCTACTTTACCCACTTTTTCAAAAGACCCACTTGATAGTTGGCTTAGCCTAGCATTTAGCTTGCCAGCTAGGGTTAGAAAATATAAGTATAGTTTAATTTAAAGGAGACATATTATGCCCCTTTTTACAATATGTAATATAAGTCTCTGGTGTCCCCAGAATGTGTCTGTGTCATTTTAATTTTAGGTCAACTGTATTAGTTTGAGTTATTTCAGTATACAGTTTAATACGTTTATAAACTAAATGAAAATTATAAATTTTTTATATTTTATTTCATTTCAAGTAACAATTTTTTATGGTCTTTGTAAACTATAATAACATTGTTTCTGTGAAACATGCAGTAATAGAAGGCGTTTTAAAAAAAGTTTTGCTTTTAAGTCAACAACACTGAACCCCATTGACATTTTTTTTTTTGTTTTTTTTTTGGGTAAACTATACTTTAATGTTGTTGTTGTTGTTTTTGTTTTTTGCGACTGGCAACCATATATTTTCTTCACACTGTGGCCAAGCAAATAAAATGCTTGCTGCCAAACTGGTCAAACTGAGATATTTTTAAAAGTGGCAAGTGTTGTCTAGTTCCAAGTTATAATGGTTGCCGCAGGTATGTAAATGGATGTGAGGACAAAGACAAGAAAAAGTCCCAGATTTGGTGCTTGGTCCCGGTGACTGAATGCACAAATTAGTCAGATGAAAATGTTGCCATGGTTTCCAGGGGACATGTGGCGCCTCTGCCTTGTGTCCTGTTGCCCTCCTGTGATAATAACAAGGCATTTGACATTTGATTTGGTCAATTTAGAGGTTACTTTGTTCTACTAGGAGACCTCTTAGGCCTGTACATGTGTCTTTAGTCATCACGGCTCATTGTGGAACATTACGTGGAACATTATCCAGTCCACATGAAACATAGGGAAGTATTTCTGTTGCAACAGTAAATCTGTCGTTCAGTCATCTGGTACTCATTTAAGACAACCGCTCCCGCCACATGCTACAGATCTACTTAGCCTCAGTGCTGAGGGCAAAATGGGTGAATAGATGGACAATTTTTTCAGGCTTTGAGGCAAAAGTCAACAGTATGTGCAACATTTATCACAGTCAATCAGACCTAGCATCCTATTCAAGTTCACTCTTTGCTGGCAGAGTTCTATAACCTCATGATTTAATGACAGGCCATGGGCAGCTCAGGTGGCACAAATCCAAGCTCTAAGCTGTTGTTTTGTGGGTTTTATTTGGTGTGGTCTCATTAGACCCTCCTTCACATCTTGAAGTAATGTGTGTAAGAGTTTGCCGTTTTTAATTTGTTTATCATTTCCTGTAATTTCGCTAATTAAAGTTTGATGGCGAGCATTAACCTTAGCAATGAATGCTCTTATTACCCTTCAGAATTACTCTTACACACATACTCGTTTACACACGCTTATTCTCACACTGTAAAAAGTGTCATCTAAAAAGTGTGGTTGCTATCCTGTTGTTGTTTAAAGGAATGGTTCACTCAAAAATGAAAATTTGCTGAAAAGTCACTCGCCCTCAGGCCATCCAAGATGTAGATCAGTTTGTTTCTTCAGAACAGATTTGGAGAAATTTAGCATTACATCACTTGCTCACCAATGGATCCTCTGCAGTGAATGGGTGCCGTCAGTCACAGTAATCACAAGTAATCCACATGACTCCAGACAATCAGTTATGATCCTGTGAAGAGAAAAGCTGCATGTTTGTAAGAAATAAATCCATCATTAAGGTGCTTTTAACTTCAAACCATCGCTTCTGGCCAAAATTATGGAGTCCATGATCCATAATATTGCTTTCTCCAGTGAAAAAGTTTCTAAATCAGGAGAAAAAATGAAACAGGACAACAGGGGATGGACTTTTTCACTGGAGAAAGCAATATTATGTATAGAGAACTCATATAAATGCACATTAGTTGATGGATTGGGGTAGTGTGGTTTACTTGTGGATTATTGTGATGTTTTTATCAGCTGTTTGGACTCTCATTCTGACGGCACCCATTCACTGCAGAGGATCCATTGGTGAGCAAGTGATGTAATGCTAAATTTCTCCAAATCTGTTCCTATGAAGAAACAAATTCATCTACATCTTAGATGACCTGAAGGTATGTACATTTTCAGCAAATTTTTGGGTAAACTCTTCCTTTAAGGCTGAAATACATTGTACATATCTTGTAATGTTTTATTATATTTACATGGACCAAATGTCCCTACGATGATAGCAAAGCCTGAAAAAACACACCTTGTTGCTTATATGAGGAAAACAACTTCTTTGACTTCTTTTATATGTGAAATGCAGTAGCAATGCTGCTAACTCAACTACATTTTTCAGTAGCATTCCAGTAGTTCATATGTTTCTATAACAGAGCAGGGTTTTTTTTTCATTGAAGCTACTTTAGCAGTCAAGCTATTTTTTTCCCAATAATTAATGGTATTTATGCATTAGCAATATATCACTGTTTTTAATATCACAGTGTTGCACATGCATGCCTGAGAAAAAATGAAAAATAATAAATTAAACTAATTAAAACGCTCCTCTCTCTTTCTGATATGTCGCGCTGCGAGCTCTGATTCAAGTCTATGTGCAGAAGTCCCAGCGCGGCAATTTGCATCTTTTTATAGCCATATATTTAGTTAATCGCTGTAGTTCATCACTACATTTCTGAGTCATAGTCTAGTTTAGTTGTATTTAGTGTAAATGGACTGTGTCTGTTTAAGATAAATTGATCTGATTATGTCACCATAATCAAGATTTATTCATTCAAAAACCTATTTTTGAGCCAGAGAAATACTGCTCTGATTGAGTTATAATTATATAATCTGTTACTTGCCTGTTTCAAAAGATATGGCTCCCTAAAATAGCAGCGTGCTACACTCTAGCATTCTATCAAAAAGAGTACTTATGATGAAAATTATATACTTTAAAAGAACATAGTTAAGTGTGAACTAAATGTAATGTTTTCAAACACTTACTGTTATCTCATGCTATTGCTATTACATGAAAATATACTGTAGTTTAAATGTACATTAAATGCAGTTAGCTGAACTTTCGAGTGCTTTTTGACACACTTCAGTACATCTTTATAGGTAACTTCATTATTACTTTTATTGTCTTTGAAATATAGTTAAAGTGTACTGCCGAGTGCATTTATGATAGACTAAAATATACTTTAATGTAATTTCTTTTAAAATTCGGATGTCATGAATTTTAAATAACCTATATTTTTTTATTCAGATTTGTAATGCTGAAGATGCAATTTATTACATTTAAAATATATTAACTTTAAATGTAATGTCAAATTACACACTACAGTTAAAATTATAATCGAGTTCTTTATTCGTGCTTTAGTATGTTAGTCAGCAGATCAAAAATAAATGTACTTCTTTAAAACATGACAAAAGATTTGTAAAGCATAACGATACAAAACATACTTTGAAGTAAAACATTTAATTTGACGTTAATACGAAGCGTACTTTTTAAAAGTGCACTTAAAGGCTGGAATACACTACACGATTTTTGCCCCAATTTTCCTTCTATTTACAGTCTGGAGAAGTTGACGCTAGTTGCTGAAAGTCAGAGCCAGTCTGCAGATTTGAGTTAACAGATCTGATAGAAAATCACATAGTGTATAATGGTCACAGACTCCAATTTTATCTTCAGACTATTATTCCATCCAGTTGGAGGATATCATACACGTTTGATATTTTGAGCCGTTTTGAAAGCATATTGTTTTATGCAAGGTGCATGTTTCTGTGTGAGTTTGTTGTGATTGGAAAAACGTTGTTGTTAAATCTGTTCAGATTTTAAAAGTTGTGTAGTGTATTCCAGCCTTTAGTGTGTTTAGAAACAGTCATGAAAGTATGCTGTCTTTAAGTACACTTAAGTGGGCTTTTATTTTATTAATATTATATTATCTGAAAGTACTGTCTTTTAAAAATATACTTTAAAGATTTGAAGTACACTACATGTGTGCATTTAATACAATACTTTTTTATTATTTTTTTTTTCTTCAATTTTTAGAAGCTGTAGGCTTATAGCTACTTTACCCACTTTTTCAAAAGACCCACTTGATAGTTGGCTTAGCCTAGCATTTAGCTTGCCAGCTAGGGTTAGAAAATATAAGTATAGTTTAATTTAAAGGAGACATATTATGCCCCTTTTTACAATATGTAATATAAGTCTCTGGTGTCCCCAGAATGTGTCTGTGAAATTTCAGCTCAAAATACTCCACAGATCATTTATTATAACATTTTGAAAATGCCTATTTTGAGTGGAAGCAGAAACACGCTGTTTTTCGGGCCTGTCTCTTTAAATGCAAATGAGCTGCTGCTCTCCGCCCCCTTTTCCAGAATAGAGCTGGGCCATTACAGCTGGTACTTGCTAAAAACATCTGTTTTGGTTCTGATTATCATGTTTATCGTGCTGAAATCATGCGTTTTAAACCATATGAGTTTAAACTTCTGATATATGGTTTTCTGAGAGCACACATCTGAAGCACACGGACAGAAAGGAGCTGTCACAGCATGTGAGTGCTAAACTAAGTTCTCATTCACACACACGTTTATGTTAAAAACACACATGAGTTACAAAAACAGTCGGTTATGTCTGTGAAGGTAAACAGCTGGGAAATAAATTGCATGTTTATTTTAGATCTGTGTGGCAGCAGCAATATGCATTAAATAAATCAATAAATCCACTGCTCTATTGTCTCCTCTGAGGCTGGGACTCTAAATAGTGTTATGTGCTCGTCTGTGCAGCCAAAGACAAAACAGTTAGCATGTTTTTCTCAAACTTTCGTCATGGCATTAGAACTAGTTACACCGTTGTTGCTTGTGAAAACACAATAACGGCGCCGTGGGTGGAAACTTACAGATAAAGGGGCGGTAATATTATAATGAGAGCCCCGTGCCACGTCACCAAGGGAGCGAAATCAGACGCGCTTGTTTTTTTCAGATGCTTGCAGAAAAAGGCTTACAAAAAAACAAAGTTACTGGGTTAATCTTTTT